>NC_133662.1:161024904-161103931 GCF_037893015.1 Macrotis lagotis | reverse complement strand
ATATTCTTTACCAAGCATTTGGAAGTTACATTCTGTAAAGTACTTCCTAATGACTCATTGTGGCATGAAGATTATTCCAAATTCTTGAAACCTATGCCAGAGGAGTAAGGATTTGCTTAGCCATAGTGAGAGAAGTATATTCAACAAGGATAGACACTGAGGACATCTTGAATTGATTCAATTGACTGAAGTTCCTACATTGATTATTGAAGCCAGTCAGCCAAATATCAGAGTCCTTCTGGAGTTCTTTGTAATACTTTGTACCCAGGAGACAAAGAAGTAAGGTCAATAGTCTCAACCTTTGACCTTCTGAGGTAATGAAGTTTTATTTATTTATTTATTTTATTTAAGGCAATGGGATTAAGTGACTTGCCCACGTTCACACAGCTAAGGTAACTATTAAATGTCTCAGGTTGAATTTGAACTCAGGTCCTCCTGACTCCAGGGCCAATGCTCTATCTACTGAGCCACCTAGCTACCTTGGCAATGAAGTTTTTGAGGATATTTTTGATGTATTTTAAGGAAGTCAACCTAACTTGCATAGATAGGAGAGCTTAAGATAATTTTCCTATCACAACTTACATTGTCATTTATATAATATTTTGAGAATACATTATATATTTATTGAAGAAAACTTAATATGAGTATTAAAATACAGATTTTTCCCAAAGAATATTTTACTGTTGTATCTCTATCAAACAAAAGGTGCCAGGAATATAAGATTCCACTGTGTTTATAGCTTCTTGATTACATATTTATATCTAATATATATCAAACTAAAGTATTTTACTTGGAAGAGCAAAAAGTCATCTTAAAGATTACAGTAAGGTATACCTAAAGCAAATGTTAAAATTTACACTGGTGTGTTTGAAAGATACAGCAAAGATAATTGATTCATTTGACCCTCTGATAATTAATATCAAATAATACATTAATTAAGGTTATGTGTGCTTACTCTAGCTGCTTGCCATTGTCATGGAGGAGGACCAGTGTAAAGTCTAAGTCCAGAATTGTTTACCTTTAGGTCCTTCAGTTGCTCCTATTTGTTGAAAACATTAAGTCCCAGAACATTGCAAATCCTCTAAAATGAAATTCAGTGTCACTCAAAAGAATGTATGTCAACTATTTCCACATGCAAATCAAGTGATTGAAGAATGTTGAATTTATATATGTGTGTGTATTCTGTCTGTCATCTATTCTCCACTGTATTTCTCTATCTACCTGTATATGTATGTCTTTCTGTCTATCTAGATATCAACCCAGAATATATTGAAAAGGAACAATGAATGGAATTCAGATTAAATGGAAGATTGACATTGGGTTGCATTGTCTTTGGAAAACTTCAAAACTTTCACTCAAATAAAAGTCCTATTTTTAAGTGATGTTTTATGCCTTTGAGACTAGAAATTCAAACTGAATGTCTCTTGTGGAAATAAGCAAGACTATAAATTATAAATGAGTAAATATCCTAGAGAAGTTATGGTAAAGGGTTACAGAAAAGAAATATATGAGTGTAAAAAGAAAAAAGTCTTCCATTTGGCAAGAATGAATGATAACTGCTGGAAAATATGTGCTCCATTGATATCCTCCCAATGTTGAGAAAACATGAGGGAGGAACCAGTGTTGGGTGACTTTCTTGTGGTAGCCTTATGGTAGGACATGGACTAAAGTCACAATAAAGACAAACATGATTGGTGTGCAATCTGCATTCCTAAAGGCAATACTCATGCTAAGAAGAATGCAGATTTATTTGAATAAGCATTTGAAATTGTAAATACATCAAATGTGCACTGCTATTTTCAATGAATTGCTGGAGCATGTCATGAGGTGCAATACTGTCTAATAAGAATACATTTGAACAACATTTCATACTTCAAATTGTTTCCACATTGGTTACTGATCTTGAAAGTTGACAGGTTTCCTTGATGTCTTGAGAGACTTTTGACATATTATTTTGTATTGGTCCAGAGGTATGCCTGATCATTTGGGGCTTTCACTGTGATGAGAAGTGACAACAAACCTGTTAGATAATGAGGTAGCTTGCAAAGTCAAAAAATAGCATAATTAGTAAAAAGCCAGAAATTGTAATTCTGAGAAGTTTTATAGAATTTTAGACTTAATGCTTTAGAAATTTTCCAAGAACTTTTGTCTATTATCTTATTTTAATCTCCCAATAATACCATGATATAGACAACATCATGATACAGAGTTAAAAAAACTGAAACACAAAGAATGACTTTGAGTTTCACCATTAAAGCCCTCTCTTCTACTTCCTACCCTTCTTATTTTAAAATGTCCTATTTATGTATTTTCATATCATAACCATTTCTACATATAGTACAGTACATATAGTAATGACAACCCCTGACCATTGCTGTAAGGAGTCTATCCCATACTTGTGCTTGGCCCCATAAAAAAAATCACTGCCTCTTTGGCTTGTTGTGCTCCAACTCTTGGAAAATCTTTTTACTTCCAGCAATCTTCACATTGTAGTCTCCACATATGTAGCCCATAAAGGCCCCAGAACCCATACAAGTGCTAACAATAACATTGCATATATCAGAAACAGGAAAAACTTTATTCTATCCAAGTTAAGACACAGATTGAATTTTTTAAAAGCACATAAATGGGCTTTACTATATGTAAAGCAAAGTATTCCCTGCTCTCAAGGATCTTACTTCTAACAGAAAGTACATAAAGGAGATTTCAGCTACAACAAAGAAAAGACTTTAGTAGCACATCAAACACAATGACAAAGCAGATGATAATACATTTTGTATTGTGATTTCCACTAATAATACCATATCAGATTCTGAGATTTTATCACTTTACAATGTCAAAGACTTTGGTGATAAATTTTCTTCTCTGGGTCTCTAGAAGCAATAGCTATTGAAAAAGAGGGGGTAACATCTACATCTACATAGGTAATTGCTATAATGCATTTTTCATAAGGTTTCTTCCCTGAATGATGCCTAGGAGAGCTGGGCTGGGAGTAAGAGACTCTTTTCCTCCCATGGGTTCTTTGGCCCTTGGTGGTAATAAGCCAGAAGCTGTTATTGCTGGTGGAAAGAATGAAGCACTCTTTGTACAAAAGGGTTATTCTCTTTGATAATGTCTGAGGAGGTCCAGGTTGAAATCAGGGCCTAGAGTCTGGGAATTATTCTCATTCCTATTGGACTCAGGATCCTGTACTGTTTCTACTGGAAAATTGAGGGGGGAATTGGTCAAAATTATTTGATCTTCTTGGTATAAGACCACCTCCTGTATTTTCTTCAGGGTCTTTTAATCTTTTAGCTGTCCTAGACTATCTCTTCTGGTGATGCCAATTGACTGGTGTTGGTGATGATAGAAAAGGCAAAACCTTTATTTATAGTGATTTCTTCCATGGTAGTTAAGGGTGGTGATAGTAATTTGACTATACTGGCACATAATATCTACTTTCCTTCAAGGTATCTTGCTGATTCATATACTGACTTGATTGATCCAGTGGTGATGCATATTTGGCCACTGCTATTGATGACAACAGGTATAATGGACCCTTTTCCCACAAGTTTATTTCCTAGATGATTATTTTGGAAGTGACCTAAAAACCAGGTTGGTAGTCTGATAAAGATATGTTCGGCTCAGGATTGTGGGCTATTTCTGTTGGGGTAAGAGGGGAAATAGCTTTTTTGCTTGATTTTGTTTTGCAAGGTAATGGGGTTAGATGACTTACTTGCCTAAGGTCATACATCTAAGTGTGACTGAGGATGGATTTGAACTCATGTTCTTCAGACTCCAGGGCTGGTGCTCTACCCAGTGTACCACTTAACTGCCGCGGGAGATAGTTTTTAAGGTGGGTAGTAATAGTTTTACCTAAATACATGCTAACTCATGTCCATTGCTCAAGGCTACATTCCCCATTTGCATTGTAGTTACAAAAAATTAAAAGGATTCATATTGTAGAAAAAACAAATAAAGGACTCACAATAATCCATAAACATTTCATAGGATTCTCTCCTTACCCCTTCTCCAACATCCTAAAGTTTTCTATTTTCTAGACTCTCTAGACTCTCCAGACTCTAGACTTGCATCAGGCTATGATTAGAACTCAAAGAAAATGATCACACATTGCTAGCAGGACAATCCAAAATGTTCTGGTGATTTTCTTTTATCCATGAGACACATGCAAACATTCAGTCTTTAGTCTTCATCCTTCAGGATGTGAACTCCCTGAAATGAACTTGGAGTTGTTAGGAAAATCTCTTTCCCCATCAAACACACGGTAAACATTAATGGAGTGAAAGCTCAGGACACTTGCTTCCCTACATCAAATTCCCTTCATTCCCCAGTATAGACAGTTTAGGACCCTGAGTTAAACAGGAATAGAAATAATCCCAGACTTGAAACTCTTCCATGTGATCCAAAAACAACTGATAGCATCAAGAAGCCTCAAGAATTCTTGCCACCTTGAATTGAAATCTTGATTCTGGAATGTTTAAACTTGGGGTTGCATCATTCATATCCAAGAAGTTGGAGTTTTTAAATCTCCTCTAAAGAGTTGAATTGCAGAAGCACTTACCATTTGGACCCTATGGTTTAGGGAAGAAAAATTTATAGATGTGAAGAAGATATTGCATGCAATTGCAACAGCTTTTCTTTAATGAATTTCAAAAAGTTTTTGCCTTATCAAAATGAAAACTGGAGAAAAGGAAAGACATTATAACTATTAACAATTCTAGTATCAACAAATGATTGTACTTGATAATATATGTAGATTTGAGTTGAATCATGAATTTGATAATACATCCTTTGTTAATATATGTCAAAAATATCTTACAGGTGGCTCATTAGGATATGAAGGCAACCCTAAGTTCTCAAAAATTTGAACAGATTAATGATTGCATTTTCCATTATGTTGCAAAGACTTCCTATGTATTTCCAGTTACATGCTAAATCTTCTTTCTGATGACAAAATCTAATTCATTATAAAAAGACCTCACCAGAGAACTGTACTGTGGATCAGGGGTTATTTGGCCATGGTGAAGTGTGAGCATTTATGTGATAGACTAGAGAGAGCCTTGGATGTGGAATCAGAAAAATTTGAATTCAAATATGCTTCAGACACTTACTGTTTTGACCCTAGCCAAATAAGTTAATTTCAGTTTCTTTAACTCTAATATGCAGATAATAGCACCTATTTATGGGGATAAAATGAGTTGTTATTTATAAAGCACTTTATAAATTCTAGCTGTTACATTATGATAGAGAAAAATGAAAAATTGCCCTTAGGCATATGTGGTTTACCCTTGGAATAGCAGGATAGAGGATGATAGCACAAAATATTTAGATTATAAACAAAATTATTTATATGGTATCTTAAATGTGTATAGTCAAATGAAAAAATTGGCTCCCAGATTGCCTTTGGAGAGAAAATAGTTAGTAAAGTTGGTTTTATCATGTGTCCAGAGGTGGCAAGAAATACAGTTTCATGAAACACTTAGTCATCTCTCATTGCAGTGTTCATGATGAGCATAAGGGAAAAGATCAAAATGTAATCAGAAAAATCAGCAACCCATATGCTTACTTTCTCACCTCAAAATCTTTATGAGAATAATCTATGCATACCAAAACACATTCTTGAAGAATGTTTGAGAAAGGGAGCAGGTAGGTGTTTACCAATGATATTCTATAACAAACCACATCTATATAGTCACCACCTTGATGGATAGGTTTAGAACTTACTGTATTTACTATTCAGTGAGCAAAATGCTGCCTTCAAAACTCTCTCGGGAATATCATATCTCTCATGCATATTAAAATCTGACAATATTCATTGAAAAGTACCACAGAAATGACTTTTCAAGACCCTCATTATTACTCAAGACAGGCAAGAACAGGAAGAGATACATGCTTGACAAAGGTGTCAGCAAAAAATCATGGCAGAGATTTAGCATACAGTGACATGAGAACAAGTCTAAGAGCTCTGATGTTTATTGACCATGTGACCATGGGCAAGCTATTTAACTTCTCAGTGGTCTAGACAACTCTTTTAAGTATGTAAGAAAGGATTGCCCTCCATGTGTAGAGAAAATTTCTTCATCAAAGAGTTCCCTGTACCAGTGAGTCCATAAACATTCATTAAATACCTACTATGTGCCAGGCACCATTCCTTAAGCTCTAGGGATGCACAGACAAAAAATAGTCCCCATAATCTAATGAGACAAGCAGCCACATATATACATACATACATATATATATATATATATATATATATATGTATATATATATATATATATATATCTACCAAGCAAGTTTTACATAGGAAATAACCAAGAGAAGGTTAAAATTAAGGATTGGGAAAGCCTTCCTATTGAAGAAGGAATTTTTGTTGGAATTTGAAGGAAGCTAGGAACAAAAATTGTTTTTTGAGATTTCTTTAAGAGAAGGTTGGATTATAGAAGGCTCAAACTTATGAATAGAGATTAAATATGTGATTTCATTAGGATAGGGAATTCTCAAATGAGGAAACTTTCCTTCCCAGTGTGGATCTATTCCTTCATTTCAGTATAATAGTTTTAAAGTTTCCTTGAGTACTGAGTGATTAAAGGGTTTATGTGGTCACACAACCAGTCTGTGTCAGAAATGGGACTTGAACTTAGGTTTTTGTGACTGGAGATCTAGTTTTTCTATCCACATCACCATAGTGCTGCATTTCTGCATGTATTTAAAGAATGCATTTAAGCATAGATTTAAGATTTGCAAAGCACTCACCCTACTTCTATAAGCTGAATGTAATATTATAAAATTGTGTAATTTTAGCATTAGAAAGGATCTCAGTGACAATCTCATCTTACCTATATCTGAAAGAAATCTATAAGCGTTCCTGACAAGTGATCATCCCACCCTTCCTTGAAGACGAATGAGAGGGAGTCAAATATTTCCCAGGTTAATTAAAAGCAATACAAAATGTTTCCAAAATGAACTAGTTCAATTTTTGGCCCAGTTCATTGTCCATACATAATGCCAGTTCAAATAAATAAATTGGATTTCTGATATGTATATCAAACTATATACATTTTAAAACATTCACATACACATATATCTTATTGTTTGGGTGACAGACATTCTTCATCCATTTGTTTTTTTCCTATGAGGATGCATAACTAGACTAAAGTTAACTCTTTGGAGTAACTCTGCAATGACTCGGGACTTGTTACAAACAACACAGTGCCATCCAAAAATATGAATGCTTGGCCAATCTCACCATCTATTTAGAATCCCTTTTCTATTTAGACAATGGTCTAGGTATTCTCATGATAGTATTCCCTACTTTTGGTGAGTTAATGTTTCCATGTCATACTGATATTAATAAATATGGGGTTCTTATAATTTTCCTGGCATATTGCAAGAGTTTGACATTCACATAGGAAATAGCACTTGGGAAGAAAGTTTTTAGTTTTTCTATACCAAATTTAAAAAAAAGTCACTGTAAAATAATAAAAGTGATGGGGGATATTGTATTCTCTCTATTTTTTAGTCACTTTAAAACTATAGAATTGGTTAGTTATTTTCTGTTGTTCTCAAAGATCAAAATAGTATCCCTATATATATGGGGTCAAGGTATAGTGTGTCCAACTGGGGCTGATCAGATCAGTACAAGCTTGGAAGGTTCTACCACAGGCACAAATAGATCATATGAACATTTGGAATGAAGATATTTCTAAATGTGCATATATCATGTTTCTTTTGAGCTAATGCAATTCTGCTATGCTCATAAAGCACCACACCTTCTTTGATGTGGGCATGCTATTCTGGGTGGTCCTGTGCTAGTGCCTCCCATGTCTCACAATCAATTCTAAAGTTCTTCAGAGACCTTGCAATTGTCCCTGTATTGTTATAGAATATTATTTCTGAGAATCTGCCTATTATTTTCTTAAACATTCATCATCAAGGGTGCCCTGGCTAAGTGTGTAGATTTTTAAGGATTTTGTAGAGATGACAGAATGTGTAATATAGTCATTCATATTTTCTAAGTCACCTTTTTTTGGTTAGTCATAATATTCAAATTTTTATCCAATTGTTTGGAATTCTCCTTTCTTTCAAACATTTTGAGAATAAATCCAATCATGATCTCATAATTAGGTTTCCTACTGCCTGATTTACTTATGTATACTTAATACAACTAATTTTCCCATTTTTATATCTTGAGTACTAGTTCTATATCTACTTCCTCATAAAGTATAGTTTTAAAAAGATATTATAGTTAGGAAGAATTTCTGGGATAAAAGAACTTGCCCAGGCATACCAGAAGTGGAACTCAAAGTCAATTTTTGTGGTTTTAAGTTTAGGTTTTTATCCATATGCCACACTCCATACTGACTTAGAGCATTTAAATATATGCTTGTGGTTTATGATATTATATTATATAATATTATAACAATACTAAACTGAAAGTAATATTATAAAATCCCACATTAGCTTTGGAAGGCACTTCAGTAGCCATTTATTTAGTCCAATCTATACATGAAAAGAATCACCACCATAGCATATCAGAAAAATAGTCATACAGCTTGTCTTTGAACACTTTCAATAAGTGGAAATATAGACAATAATTTACTTAGTGTCTAACATTCTGATGATGAACTTTTTAATACTTAGATTAGTTTTGGGACAATAAATTAGTATATATTTAAATGCTACTCTACTATTCTCTGTCCCTTCCAGAATCAAATATAAGATCCTCTGTTTACAACCAAAAACCTCTATGTCATTCGCTCACCCTCAAACCAGTCTTCTTACATCTTATACCTTCTCGCTTGTATATTCTTTGACCTAGTGGAACTGACCTCTTTGCTGTTGCTTGAATAAGACAATTTATTTCAAGACTCTGGAAATTTTTACCATTTTACCATTGTTTGGTACAGTCTTTTCCTTTATCTCCACTCTCTGGTTCTCTGACTTCTTTCAAGTATCAGATAGCATTCCATTTTCTAGTGGTATCCTTTCTTGATCTCCTTTACTTATAGTGCTTTCCCTCTTTCATTATTTCCATCATATCATATCATTTCATATATCTATCCATTCATCCATCCTCTCTCTCTCTCTCTCTCTCTCTCTCTCTCTCTCTCTCTCTCTCTCTCTCTCTCTCCTCTGTCTGTCTTCTTATCTCTGTCTCTCTGTCTCTGTCTCTGTCTGTCTCTGTCTCTATCTCTGTCTCTGTCTCTGTCTCTCTCTTCACCCCCCCCCCTCCTCCCTCCATCTAGCTTTGTATATAATTGTTCCTCTTCCTTCTTGAGAGCAAGGACCATGTTTTGACTTTTTTCATACTCAATGCTTAACATAGTAAGTAGTATATAGTAGGGGGCTTAATAAATGTTTATTGAGTTACCTAGATAGAATTCCCCAGAATTCTGCTATTCTTTGATAAGATTTGTCAATACTTGTGTTCTGCCTTCAAGGGGCCACTTCTACTCAATGATGAAGCATCATAAAATCTTTAATGGAGACATTACACAATGCCATAGTGAAACAGGTAACTAAATTACTCATCCAACATCTTCACCTTCACTTTCATAGCAGGACATATTTTCATTTTTTTTTAGTTTTTCTCCTTAATGCCAACTTCAAAAGATTTTTCAGTGGCAAAGGGAAATCCATTTACCATTTCCCTGAAATACCTCTCCAGTCCTTCAATGATGTTTGAAGTTCAAAAGAATCATTCCTTTGAGCTAAATTTTTGTCCAGGGTTAGAGCACAAATTCCATTTAATGCCTGGCACATTTATTAAGATCCTAATATGTACAAGGAACATTGCCAGATGTCAGAGCAACACAGTTTCTGTCTTCACATAGTTTACACACTTTTAGGATGAAAAGACAAATGTACATGTATTCCAGCAAAATCTTTCTCTTAACAACCATTAGCAATTTAGTGTAACTGAGATCACAGGCAACTTAAATGTCTGTAGAGGAGAAAGTAACTACAATCAGTAAGATCTGAGTTCCAATTTGGCCTTAACCTTTCTTTTTGTTTTGTTTTTTTTTTTTTGAAAGTCAATGTCATTGAGTGACTTGCCCAAGGTCACAAGGTAATTATTAAGTGTCTGGGGGCAGATCTGAACTCAGGTCCTCCTGACACCAGGGCAGGTACTCCATCTACTATGCCACCTAACTGCCCAGGCCTCAGTCTCTATTATTATGAGACTTTCCCAAAAGTTTGTTTTGTTGCAGAACAAAAAGAAAGGATATATGGGTGTATGTAACTGGAGATAAGGTCAGGAAGGGAAAAATAATATATATATATATATATATATATATATATATATATATATATATATATATATAGGAAGTCCTATTCATAAGTGATTTTGAAGGAAAACAAGGACAATCAGACTAGGTTTGCTTTGGAAAGAATAACTTTACCTGTGAATTTCTTGCCTTTCTGTTAACTATGAAAAACCTGAAGAAAATAATTCTAATGACTTTAAGTCATTTATTCTTTCAGTAGTCATATTACTGATAATTTGGAGGAAACAAATATATGATGCTGATACCAGAGGCTGCTTTATGAATTCCACCCCTCCAATTTTTTTTTATACTGTGAATTTTTTGTAATTATATTTTTGCTAAGGATAACAGTTATCATGAGAGACATTCAATGAAATGACAATCAAAAAACCCTTTATCTTTAGTCTTTGTATTGTATCAATTATATGTTGTTTTAAAAAAGGATGCAAAAATGAACATCAAACTGACAGGACCATTCCTTTTGGCTACAAGAAACCCAGTTTCAGAAGCAGTATAATTACAAATTCAATTGAAAAACTATTTTGTCATCCAAGTCTCAGGTAAATAATGGGCACTTCAAAGTAGGAATTGTTTCCACCAACTGCTATGCAAATGTGAAAGTATGTTTAAGTGAAGGTAGTATTCTGGAGAGACAATGGATTTCCAGCCCCCTGAGAATGCTGGTTCCGGCTCATTAACAAAGGGAATATAAATTTCTTTGTAAATTTTCTTGGGACTGGTTTTCCAGATTTTCCTTATCTGGAGAGATTACCATAACAGAAAGCTGGCAAGTAGCTCAAATATGATTTTGCTGATGTGTTTGGTCAAAGTGCCATATTTCATACCAGTTATGTGGGTGGTTTCAGAAATAGACTCATTTATTATTTTGAGTTCAACTGAGACCACCCACTCATTTCACTTAAGTAAAAGCAAATGACCTAAGCTCCAAAGACCTCTCCTGACGAATCCTTAAATGAAGCAAATGTGAATCATGGATATTTATAGTCTTAACAATGTCCGAAGCCAACATTTCCTGAATTATAGCAGCTGAGACTAAAAAGGGCAAATCTCAGGAAATAAAAGTTTGGAATTGAATTCCTATATTGACTCTGGAGTTCAGGTGACTTTTCAAAGATTTTTCAACTTTTAGGAGTTTTTATGGCTCAGAAATGAATGGAATTTGATGAAACTTGATGAGAATCATCATTCTCTTAGGAGATATCCAAGATTTCCTCTTCCATATAGAGTTAGAAATACTTGGAGAATAGAATCTCATGGAATTTTGGCACATTGTTTTCAGGCCTAATTAAAATAGGAAGTGTAGAGAAGTGTGATAATAAAAATAACAGGAGCAAGATAGTGTGGAAATGAGGTGATTCCTCCTTCCTAGTTCTTTCACCCTACCTCCTCCACATTCTTAAAAACAAACTAAATTGAATTAGGGATGTGGATTCTGGGCAATACATGAGAAAAGAACTTTTGTCTTACATAATCCATAATTCTCTAACTCATTCTTCTTTACTAAGTGGGAGTTGAGATAGTGAACAAGGGAAGAGAGATGACTTCAAGTGGAAAGCAATAACTGGCACATTAATATCAATTTAATAAATGTTTGTTAATTGATAACCTCCCACATGAGTTCTGTTTTTCTTTTCCTTGATGCTTCAGAGGGAATTGCAGGATCAAAGAGAAAAGATAGTCTAAACCTCTCTTTTTATAGATGAAGAATCTGAGTTCTCACAGGTAGTAAATGGCAGAACTAGAAATTAAATCCAACTCTTCCAGCTCTAGGTTCAAGTACCTTTCAGTTCCACTGTTTCTTGCCGCATGCATCCTGTATTATTTAAGGTCCTTGAACTTGAAGATGATCTTGAATGCAACCCCCAAAAGGTGAGGAGCTTATTTTGATTCTGTGCGCAGATGTGCTCCTTGGGAAAGAGTTGTCATTATGCAACTTCTAGAATAGAAAAAAAGCTTCTTTATGCGTGGCCATGGACTATTGGCAAACAAGGAGAAAAACTTTTCTTCTCTCAACAATTAAAGGAAAGAACTCATAGACTTGTTAAAGGATAGATTTTCTCTTTCAGGAGAGGATCCTGGCTAGTAATTCAATACAAAATCAAAGAGCCCTTAAGGATCCTACTTTCTGAATAGAGATAGAACGATTCCCCAAAGGTATATAGTATTCAACCAATCAACAAATATTTGTTAATCTGCTATTCTCTGAGAATATAAAAACAGTCCCTACCCTCAAAAAAGCTTAATTGGGGAGAAGAACACCTATAGGAGATAGGTGGTTAGTTTTTGGTCTAGGCAGTCACAGGACAGGTGAATGTAACAATAGGGTAATGGAGTATATGATTGTATATGAGTATATTTTCCCTGAAATCGAATCAATATGGGTGTGGGATGGGGGGGGAGGGCTACCCATGGGTTGGCAAAGTAAGTGACAAAATCTCTGTTCTAAGTAGGCTGTGGTGGATGACTGGATGGGATGGATATAAAGTCTGATCTGGTGCCATCTAAATCATGGAGGGTTGCTTACTTGTCAGGGTAGCTTAATTTCAAAGTAGAGTGGAAAGTTGAGTGAGTTAACTCCCTGGGAATTGGAATGGGTCTACAAAAAGTTAGAACTAGAGCTCTTAAAAATCTTTTTGTGTCATTAGCCCTTTGGCAGTTTGGAGAAAAATTTAGACTCCCCTTTAGAATAATGTTTTTATATACAAAAAAATAAAATACATAGGATTATAATGGAAATCAAAGGCTAATGAAAGCTAAGAGTTATGATTCAAAAACCTCAGCAAAAATTTTATCCAGACTCCTTGGAAGCTCATGAGACTCAAGTCTAAGTTAAAGGTTAATCTGAGTTAAAGGAATTACAGACACTAGAAGTCATCTAATTCAATTCTTTCACTTTCTATATGACAAATTAGCCTAGAGAGATGAAACAGCTCCCCTAAGGTCACAGCTTTGCTTGAATTCAAACTTGCACTTTGGGAAAACGAGTTCAGCACTCTTTCCACTTGACAGGATACTTTTTGACCACAAGAAGAAAGGTCAAGGGCACCTTTTAGTCCAACTTTCATGTTTCAGTCTGAATATATAATTATTAAACCTAAAAGTATATGTTTTAGAATTTTTGAGAGAGAAAAAAGCTTTTACAATGTTACCAAAAAACAGCAAATTGGGTACTTGAATAGTTTCTAAGACAAGGTCTCTCGAATTTTTTCCCACATTGAAGAGTGAGAGGGTGTGATGACATAGACCCTTTTGAAGACCTACTGCTGATCTCTGTCACTAGGTACATATTCTCAATTGTCTCAGAGACAGTGAGGCTTTCACAACACAAATTGCGCTAACACAGTTTGTCGATGGAAAGGGACAAATCTAAGCAAGTTTCAGAAGAGGCACTTGAATGTTTAACTTAATACTGTCTGAGGAAAGCTGGTCACCAAGGGAACAACACCTTCCTGTCTCCAAGCAAGGAACAAGGCCAAGTTATGAGGTCAGGACTCCTTGAGAGCCCATAAGTGTTCTGTTACCAAGGCTGGAAGGAAACAGTGAAAAAAAAATACAAAAAGCTCCTGCACCTTTTCCTCCCAGTTTTCTTTTTTCTGTTATTTCTTACATTTTCCTCCTTTTCTCATATCTTCTTTTCTATCTCAGTATGAAGCACTTGAAAGCAGGAACCACATTTGTTTCTTTAAATGTTTTAAAGTATGTAGTATGTTTTATCAACATTTATGCAATGCAAAAGAACTTACTGATATTTTTGGTTTATTCAAATATTATCAATTAAATTCTTTTTTTAAAAAAAATCCAATGCCTACAGAATCAGAGTTTCAGAGTTTGAGGGGACCTGGCAGGTTGTCTAATCCATTCCATAATCAAAAGGCATCCTCAACACAACACACTTGAAAGGGTCCAGAACTGGACGCTTAATCATCATTTAGTGTATTCTATCCTCTTATTTGACAGATAAAGGAACTGAGGACCAGACATAATAGGACTAATTAGGGTCATACACATAGCAGAGTTAATTTTTTGAAACTGTGCCCTTCTGATTCCTAAACAGAGAAATCTACAAACTCTTGAGACCCCCTATTCTACTTTTGTACAATTCTAATTGCCAGGAAGTTTTTCTTCATCCTAGATAGCTGAACCAGTTGTATAGACACAGCCTTCCTGGGTTCAATCAATATTTACTTGTTAAAACAAGAAGCAACTGGAAATTAATTGGTCAGGTAAGAAACTGCCAAGATACTGTGAGTGACCCCAGCTCTCAGGCCCAAATCTTGTGCCCTAGGATTAAATGTTACATAAAGTTTCCAATTTATTTAGAATTGATCTATTTGCTTCCTTATTACCTTCATTTCTCTTACAGGGTCAAATGAAAAGCATCACTCTTGTGGTAATTAGATACACTTACTGTGATAGCTAAAGAGGATATCTTTCCTAAGAAAAGGGATGCCCACTTAATAAAGAAGTGAAAAGGAAGTTTGATATAGAGGACAGAAGAGAGATTTGCATAATGCTGTGACAATGAAGTGATTATACAATTAATATGAGTCATATATTTTTGTTTACTGATTCAAAATGAAAAATGTCTTATCAGTAAATATATTTTTTACTTACTCCAAGGATCTGTAGTTTTGTGGGTCTGTATATGCTCCTCACCAAGGCAGATCCTTGTGTGCCACACAGGGGAATTTGCAAAATTTGATGTACCTTGAAAAATAATCACCATACCAAGTAAGGTAAGAACTGGTTTTCAGTTGACAGACACTCAATCTGGCAAACTGAGACACAAAGTCTTTCAAGCAGTCTCTCTTTGTCTGGATTATTCTTTGAGTAACCAGGATCCCTACTAAGTCATGGTATTATGATACAAGAACAGGACTGAACATGACCTAGCAAAATTCAACCAAAGTCCTTCTGATTTCAAGTAAATAAAATGTCTACAATCAGGGAAATCTTAAATGACTGAGACTACTTTAAGCATAATTCTTAGACATAAAGAAATGGCAAGTTATGGAAAATAAATATTTTTATAATATTTATATATGATTTTTTATGAAAATAAGGAAGTTTTCAGGCAAGCAATTTTATTTTTTCCTTGAAATTTAGAATTAAGGGTACTTAAATTAAATTTAGCTCTAGGTTAATTAATTGGACATTTTCATCTGGGGGAAGTGGACAACAAACTCTTGAAACAGAAGGGGCAGGTAGCAGGATAAATTTGTCTTTATACTGTTTTGTCAACTTTTTATGTATAAATCAAAAACTGCAACAATAACTATTTAAGTAAAAGAAAATGAAGAAGTCTCAAAGTTCCCAGAATCAATCAGGATTTCTAGCAGTTTCTATCAATGTTGCAAGGAATATTTTAGAGAAAATTGTGAGACCTGGAAGGGAGAGGAGAATGTTGGTGAACGCTGTCTTTGGGGGCAGCTATATTTGACAGAGAGACACAGATACAGAGAGACAGGAGAGACAGAGAGAAAGAGACAGAGACAGACAGAGATTGAGACAAGGGGAGAGAGAGAGAGAGAGAGAGAGAGAGAGAGAGAGAGAGAGAGAGAGAGAGAATCAGAGACAGACAGAGATAGGGAGATGGAGAGAGCAAAAGAGAAACAGAAATAGAGACAAGGAGAAAGAGACAGAGAAACAAGGACAGACAGAGATGAGAGAGAGAGACAGACAGACACAGAGACAGATAGAGACAGAGAACACACACAGAGAGAGACAGAGACACACACACACACAGAGACAGAGAGGGGGGGGAGACAGACAGAGAGAGTGAGAGAGAGAGAGAGAGAGAGAGAAGAGAAAGAAAAACAGACACAGAGCAATCATTAAATATTTAATATATGCTAGATGTTAAATTAAGCAAGACAGCCCTTGCCTTCAAGGAGCTCACACAGATAAAGGATGCTGGGGATGGTATGTATATATACCATGGGTATGGACTACATAGAGAAATAGAAAATGACCCATCAAAGCTGAGGGATACAAAGGTGGAATAATGATACAGGAGGAAAGAAAGTGGAGGTGATGTTCTGAGATGAGACAGTGTTGCTAGAGCAGATGATGCAATTGCACAAATGTATGCCTCTCAGAGTCAATTAACTTATATCTTTACATTCAAGATGGACTGTATTATTTAGAATTGGAGGAAAATTTAGTGATCTTTTAGTATAGTCCTCTTTTATAGATGAGGAAACTGAGGCTCAGAGGGGGTAAAATGATCTCTCTTGGGTGACATAGATGACAGATTTGGAATTCAAAGTGACCCTTCGATTTTCAGTGAAATGCTCCTTTCACTATATCATGTTGTCCAGTATTATATAAATTACACTCTGAAAAGAGCATTTCAGTTTCTGTGGTTCCATTGTAGTTCACAAAGACAAAAAACATACAAGAAATTTATAATGATAGACAAACCAGCTAAACATCCATTTTGCTATCTGCTTCAGTTTCCACTTGCCAAAGGCTGCTTTAGAAATAGGTACAATCACATCTGGGGAACACAACTGCTTTGTTTGAGTGTACAACTGGCTCTGCAGGATAACCATTCCCCACTATGCCTTCTGCTCCTGGGCTCTGTTTTACTCTAAAGTCACTGTTGGGATGCAGGCCTTCCATTGCTTACCAGCTGAGCCAAGCCAAGTCATGATGTTCAGGTCAGACTTGGGCTCAATACAGGATTAGCAGGGTCAGTTTTGTTGTTTTGGCCAACTTTGGAGTTTAAGACTACATTCTAGTGAGCCTCAAAGGAGAAACATCCAACAACTCTTCTTTCTGGGTTTTTCCGTGACTTCATACTTGAGTCTGGACAGAGTAAGGAAGGAAGGACTGAAATTGGAAGAAAAAAGATGGAGACAGTTAAGATTCCAGGTGGTTCTTTGTTTCCTCAACTGGGTTTCAGGTATTAACCATTCTTTTAGTCATTTTTCAAGTGAAGTCAGCTCATGTCTATAAAGGGTTACTATGTAGACCAGTGAGATGATGGAACAAGTAATGTTTGTTGCTCTTTTGGTCGTATAATGAAAACAGGATTGGGTTTGAAATCAGAAGGTGGGTTGTCTCTGTGTCTGTCTCTCTGTCTCTCCTTATCTCTGTCTAAACCTGTTTCTCTGTCTCTGTCTCCTTGTCTCTGTTTCTCTCTCTCTTTTGCTTTCTCTCCATCCCTCTATCGTTGCTACTTACAAAGATGTGTGATTTTTTTTGGACCTTAGTTTCCATATCCATCAAAGGAAAGGACTAGAATAGATAATTTCTGAAGTTTCTTCCAATTTATAAAGTCTATAATTCTAAATTCTAAATCTCCATTCCTTCTGAACAAACCCTACCTTTTTACCCTTTTCTCCTGATCCATCCACTTTGTTCTTTTTATCTTTATTTAATTGATCCTTATTCTCTTCTGCCTGTCTCCTGGTTGCCAGACAGATGTCTTATGGAAAAGATTTTCCAGGACAGCCCTCAATTTCAAAAGTTCTATCTTGCTCCCAAATCAAGAATAAACTCTCCAACTTTGTAAGACTGGTTCAGCCTCTTTTTTTTGGTCTCAAGGGCTACACCTGAATAGGCTGATCAGAGACCTGAGGGTCAAATATTTTATAAGCTGTAACAGGTCTCTATCTTTATACTCTGCTTTTATCTCTTTGAACTACCCAATTGGTCTGAATAAATGATGATTGTTCTCATTGTGGAGATAGTCATAATAAGTTAATCATCTAGTATTCCCCAAGCACTGGAGTCTAGTGTTGTTCTTCAATTTCATGACTACTGGACCAAGGATCCCTCCTCTCTTTAGTAATATTTTCTACCTCTGTAAAAACTGGAAACCTCTTCTTCCACTTGAAAAGAAATTAGCAACTTGGTGTAGGTATATTGTCTTGTTTTGATGTTATTAAATTGGCTACCTGGTACTTAAAAGCATAGGAATACCATAACCAGATCAAAAGTGAAGTTGTCGCTCATGGCTACTCTGAGAGATCTGAATAATGTGCCCCCTTTCATTGCAATGGGCAACTACAATAGCTGTAGCAGCTCTGGATCATGGGCCAGCCATAGTTCAAATGCCTCTTTTCCAAATAAGCAAACCTCCCGTCTCCCTAAATACAGTAATATTCTGGATGGTGATCACTCAAGTTGAACTGTTCACCTGTTCCAAAACCCAAGACCATAGCTTTTTGGTTATTGGCTAAAGAGGAAGAGTTGTGGCCCAGGTGTATCATGGCAGTGTTCATACTCCAGCCTTGCTTCCCTATGGGAGAATTCATCTTGCTTAATATACCTTGACCAGAAAAAAAGGTTTTAGTACTGAATCAAATCCATTTCTTCTTATATCTTTTTAGAAACCTAGGAAGACTATTCAGTTTTGAGGAAGATCACATAAGATATTTGCTGCATAATGTTGAATAATTTCTTCTGTGATTTATCCCACTGCTACTTCCAAAGTTCATAATAATGGACAAAATCTTATCACTGGTGTCAGTCAGTAAATCAATGAACATTTATTAAACATATATACCATGTACTAGGAGGCACTATGCTAAGCTCTGGGGGATACAAAAAAAGTTAAAAAAAAGTGAGCTCCTATTCTCAAGGAGCTTATAGTCTAATAGCAGAGACGACATGAAAATAATTATGAACAAACCAGCTATATATAGAATATCTAGCTATACATACATATATACATATAAATGTTAATTAACAGAGAGAATGTGCAAATATTAAGGTGGATTAGGAAAGGATTCCTGTAGAAGGTAGAATTTCTCTGGGACTTGAAGCCAGGAAATGGAGAAGAGGAGGGGAGTGCATTCCAGACATGGTGGGGGGGGGGGGAGAACCTATGAAAAAGTGGAGTGTTTTGTTCAAGGAACAGCAAGGAAGCCAATGTTAGAGGATCATAGACCATGTAGTGGGATATAAAGAGTAACATTAGGAGAGTATGTGGGAGAGCGGACAGGTTATGAAGACTTAGAATGCTTTACAGAGGATTTTATATTTGATCATGGAAGTGATAGGGAAGTAAGATTGTCACACTTCATAGGCAATAGCTAAAATAACAGTTCCAGATGTGAACTATATGCATCACTGAGTTCTCTTATTTTTTTAAAGAATAAAATGACTTATCAGGCATTTTAATATTTAATTTAATTTAATATTTAATATTTTAATATTCACCTATGTGAATACCAACTGCCTTACTAACTGCATAGCTATGGCAAGGACTCACCCCAATATACAGCAACAGTGTTCCCTAGGAGTACACTTACTTTGGTACTTGCAAAGGGTGATACTTTGATCTGACCATGGCTAGTGTAGAATACTTAGGTCCCACTCTTCCAATCAGTATTTCAGGATGATCCCCCAATGTGGAGATTTGGTGCTTAAAAGTTTTGAAAGGGAAAGAAAATGAGGTGCAATGCAAAGAATGCCAAGCCTGAAGTCAAAAAGACCTGAGTTCAGTACATGCCTCAGATCTTATCTGGCTGTATGGCCCTGAGCAAGTTGCAGATCCCTTTTTAGGCTAGGTGTCTTCAACTGTGTAATGAAGGGTTGGACTCAGTTTCTAAGACATTTTCCAGTTTTAATCTTATTTTGCTATGATCTATGATAATCATGATGGAACTAGTTGTTTCTTTTTGCTAAGAATTTAATAGTTTTTCAGTACCTATGTGGGTGTAGTCCATATGCAAGAGTAGTTGGCGACTGCAGAGAGATGAACTGAGAAGTAAAGAGCCCCAGAGATGTCAAAAATCAGGGCAGTTAGCAAAAGTAGATCATAAATTATTGTAAGAAGATATCCTATGGCAAGTCAAAGTGATTCTTATATCTTATAGCTGCCACATCTTCTATGAAGAAGGGTAGGTGGATCTGTTAATGCCTCAGCCTCAAACTCTTCTATCCATATTTTGTGATCAAGGATAGTTTATGGTTATATGAATGACTTAAATAAAAATTAATGTGAACTCTTGCTAATCATTATGTTTTACTATACTTAATCTGATTAATGCTTGTTATAACTATCCACAGAGGCTCAAGTAATTAGGGAACACTTCAAGTATCATAATATTAAATAATTATTTGTTCAGAACTGAGAGACAATAAAAGGAACATAGGTCTAACATCTTTGTTTTACAAATGAGAGAAATGAGGTAGAGGGATGCCTTCTCTTAGGTCACAGAGGTAGTAATTAGCCTAGATTTGAACTCAAGAGGTCAAATTTCCCAAATAGGGTGGTGATTATGTAGTTATTGATCTATCTTACATCATAATCTACAGAAACCTTTATGTAGAATAGTGAGGGGAAAATGACACTATCTTCAAAGGAATTATGAAAGAGATAGTGACTGTCAGTCCTTGGGGCTCCAAAAGAAACATGTAAGAAACTTGGTGAGTGGCCTAGAATACCTTCTGGTTGGGTGATACCCATAAATATTAGAACTTACACTTGATTGATCGTCAGCACATGCCTTGGACCTTTATTATCAAATGGAATCTGGTAATGGGTACACAAAACCATCTACCCAGGAATTCTCTATGCACAGTTAGAGTAGAGGGAATAACAGAACCATTAGATATATTCCTGTAGCAAACACAATGTGTTTGAGTTGAAAAGTTACATATGTAAAGGATGCTCATTCTTCAGGAGTTTCTTTTTTCCTGTTTGTAGCAAGACAAAGGAACTTTTACACACACACACACACACACACACACACACACACACACACACACACAAGTATTTTCCTGCTTCACTTCTCCTTTATCATTGCCACTGAGAAAAATAAAAATAACAAAAACCTTATAACAATATACATTGTCAAGCAAAACAAACTCTTACATTCACCATGGAAAAGGTTGATAAAGAATTTGAGCAGACAGTCTTCAAGAGTTCTGATATTCAATAGAGATTTCTTTTCAATTCACACTTTTGTTATATGATGAGCTCAATGAAGAGAGTCAACTTTAGAGTCAGGATGACCTGGGTTCAAGTTCTTTATGTGACACATATTGGTTGTATGACTTTGCATAAGTCAGTCACTTATTTTTTCATTTCCACAAGCACTCTAGAACTATAAATTGCAGAAGGGTTTCACTGCTAGAGGGAGTTTTGTCACTGGGACTTCTTTATGCTAATGAAATGCTAGGTTCAGAATTCTTCTCTTCTCTTCTCTACCCAAAATATTTTTTTTATGCTTTTATTTTTAGTTTTTTCAAGGCAATGGGGTTAAGTGGCTTGCCCAAGGCCACACAGCTAGGTAATTATTAAGTGTCTGAGGCCTGATTTGAACTCTACCCAAAATATTGTGTCAGAAATAAGCATTAAAAAGTTGAAAAAATTTATTTCAAGGTTTTCATTAACATTGTGTTTAATGGGGCAGCTAGGCAGAGCAATGGATAAAGCACCGGCCCTGGAGTCAGGAGTACCTGGGTTCAAATCTGGGCTCAGACACTTAATAATTACCTAGCTGTGTGGCCTTGGGCAAGCCACTTAACCCCGTTTACCTTGCCAAAAAAAACAAAAACAAAAAAACATTGTGTTTTAAATGAAAGACTATGTTTCATGAAATTTTTGAGAAATAGTACCACAGGGACAAGCACATATTGACTTTGATTTGAATGATGTTGATTGGTAATGTGGATATCTTCAATTTTTAACTACTCAGTTGAAGCAAGTAGTTTTAACTGAAATATCCAGAACATGGAGAGGGTTTAAGTGTTTTGTTTTTGCTTGAATAACATTCAATTATTTTCATCAATTACACACTCAAGAAGACCTCATGCCTCAAGCTATAAAAAGAAGTTCATTCAATATTTAATTCTGAATAGAACTATAGGATAATTGACAGTTTTACACATTTCAAGCTTAGTGAACATGAAATGTGCTGAATTCTTAAACTAAAAACAGCACTTGCCACTTCCTTCATGTGCAAAGGTAGTGTGAAGCTGTAGAGTTTTGGATAGCCCAGAGGAAAAAATTATTATATAAGTCTAGGAAAGTTACAAGGTCCCTACCCTTGAGGAAAGGGGAAAAACAAGAGATATTTATGTTTTTACTTCTTGTTAATAAAGAAAACTCCTAAAGCATTGTATTTTGGTACAAAAAAAAAAGAAATGTGAGATCTCTAAAGGATCAGAGGAAATGTATTCATGGAGACGTCCCTCTTACCTCTTCAGGAGGTAAGAGTACACTAGTGGAAAGAATGCTTGTTCTATTATCAGAGCAGAATGTTTTAAAATAAGCCGAGATACTATTTGAGTTCAAATTCTCTTAGGATTCTTACCACCTGTGTGACCCTGGATATATCACTTAAACTCTCTGGCCCTCTTGTTTCCATATCTATAAAATGATATGGTTGGATTAGAGGGCTCTGAGATCTCTTATGGCCATAGGTCTATACATCTTGGGTCATAATCAAGGCATACCATGCATGATAGTTCTCCAAATAAAATCATCTCCTGATGATACCTCTTTAAAATATTTAACCAGTGTTTAGTATTAAAGTGAAAGAATAATTTGACTTTGACCTGAGTAATACTGATTGGCTAAAAAGATGATCCTACATTTCTGTTATCTTCAGGCCAAGTATCAGATTTAATAGAAATATCCAAAATATGGCAGTATATGTGTTTTGTTCTGTGGAACTATATTATAACCTCACTTGACATGGTGCCCATTTATGACATAGTTTCTATAGAAAGCATTAAAGGTGAGAGCCCATGTCTCTCCTGGTTTTTGAGTTTAGCAGTCTCCATCAAACCACACTTCCTTTTATTTGACAATGTTAAGCATAATCACCACTGCCAAATGAAGAAGAAATATAGAGAAAGATGAGGAAATGCACAAATATTGAATTTGGTGGTGAGATGACATTAACACTTTTAGTAGAATAATGAGAGTGGAATCCAGATTGCAAAAAAATGAGAAGATTAACTGTTGACTGATCAATAATAAAAGGGATAGGATGAAATGTATAAGGAATTAGAGGGGTCAAGAATTTTTTTTTTAGGATCTTTTGTATTTTTAGGATAGAGGACACTATTATATCCATATATTATAATGTGATAGAGTATAAATGTATATGATGCACCATCTCTCTCTCTCTCTCTCTCTCTCTCTCTCTCTCTCTCTCTCTCTCTCTATATATATATATATATATATATATATATACATATATATATCAGCAGAGAGATAATCATGAATGCAACAGCAAATATTGCCAAGTTTATTCTAGGGGGAAAATTCCTTTCCTTTTCCTTTTCCCTCTTGAATTGGAAAAGTGGTTTGTCTGTCTTTAGTGATGTATATGTGATAATATAATAATGTATATATATATTTAATAATATAATGGGTATACAATAAATAATAATGATAATAGGGGACAAGAATATCATCTATATTGAATTACAAGGTACTTTGCTCTAATGCATTGGATGATTATGGAAAGTGATTGATTCTATATATTCATGAATTAAAAATAAATTGTTCCATATAGGATATCTACTATGACACCTAAGAAGCATAATAGAGTGCCTGGCCTAAAGTCAGAAAAATTTGAGTTCTGGACTCATACACTTACTAGCTATTGGTGATCCCTGGCAAGTCATTTAACCCTGTTTGCCTCATTTGAGTTTTCTCATCTGTACAATGAGCTGGAGAAGGAAATGGCAATCTACGCTAATATCTTTGCCAACAAAACTCCAAATGGCATTACAAAGAGTTGAAGGCATTTGAAAAAGCTGAACAACAACAATAAGGATATATATACTTATTTATTATAGTTATTTGAAAACGGACTTAAGAAACACTTCCCGATATATTCCTGATTTTCTCTGAAACAGTATGATAATAAAGTGGTATGGGGGGGGTAGGAATGAGAACTGGTTTAAAAATAGCTGAGATACTATTTGGGAAAATAAGATGAAATAATTCGTTCATCACATTCTGAACACTTGCAGAAGGTAAAACCAATTCACAGGAACTGGGAGTTTATTCTCAAAAGAGAACTCTCCAGATGATTTCAGCACTGGTCTCCAGAGATCTCATTACATTGCCGTTACAAATAGATCTGCATAAGACTGTTTACTTCCTTTGACCTGGGAGTTGAATTAAGCAAGTGACTCATGGCTTATGTCATACCAATATACTCCTTTAGTCATATATGAACAGTTTTGCAGATGTTCATATAGTGACCAATGTGTGTACATATATGTGTCTATATAGATGCACTTTACTGAGGCAATAGACCTAAATGTTGCATGTATATAAAGTTGAAGTAAATAACATTTTAAATGTGCAGAGGGAGATTGCTTGTTATTTAAAGGAATTATAGAACAAGCCAAACTTGTCTGCAGAGTCTGTCTACCTGTAAGGTTCATCATCCATTTCTTTAATTATACTAACTAATTTTTCTAATGTCAACAGACTTGTATAGCCTGTAGAGGCTTAGCCCTCTCATTGAGGCACTGCATTCAGGACTACTCTAGCCAAATCTGCTCTTGTTGGAATCATTTCCAAACTCTGACGTTTCCTGATCTTTTTTTCACCACCAGGCTTACCTATTCTGTGTTCAGAGGAAGAGGCAGGTAACTAAACTTTACATTCCTAGCACTTGTCTAGATTGACTATTCCTTTAAGATTGTAAGCATTGTAAAATCAGTTGCTGCCTACTCTATTAGTAACAATATAGGAACTTTTTTTACTTCTTTTTAAAAATTAATATATTATTTTGAATTTTACAATTTTTCTCCTAATCACACTTCCCTCCTCCCACCCCCACAGTCTTTACAACAATGTAGGAACTTCTTATTTCTCTCTCTCTCCTTATCCCTGTATGCATCTTAGGAGCAAATGATTCTTAACCTCCTCTCTCCATTTCTCTCTCTCCATCTTCATCTATCCTAAAATATCCAAGATTCCACTTCAATCATACCCATCAGTTTTACTGTAAACTCTGTAGTTCCTATTTCATAGTGAACATATATCCTTTTATTTTAGGTCTCTGTGTCTCACATTTCTTCCTCCTACTAACTTTCACTAACATCTGGCTTTTCTTAAATGATATTGCATACCTGATTTTTCTCTCAAATATTAGTTGCACTTTCCTTTAGGGTGAGTCAGAATAATCTTTGCTTCCTTCTGTCTCTTCCAGATTCTCCTTTCATTGCAAATACTCAGCAAATCTCCTCCTTTGGGGTTCACTAGATTAAAATTATCCATACTATTCAAATCATGGTAGCTGTTGTATTTTGGCTCCAAGAGATAAATACCTTGCTCACTTTCTTCTTTTCTCCAACTTATGCTTTTATATTAGGAGACTTCAGCAACCATGGTAATCCTTCCCAGAGGTCTGTAATTTCCCAGCTCCTCAATCTCCTCAAATACCATGACATAACTCTTTCACTCTTCTTCCACTATACATGGGGATGGGCACAGCATGGATCTCAACACTACCCAAGAAGAAAACTTTCCATTTTATTAATAACAAATTCTAACATTCCTCTCTCCAACTGAGACCACCTATAATTCCATCTCTCCCTTTGCCTTCCTCCTCTTAAATTTATTATTTGTGTTTACCTTAATCTCTAAGGCTCATTACATTTTCAGGCTATTATTGCTGCTCTGACTTTACTTTCTTCCTTTCCTACTCTTTTCTATGGTTAACAATTCAGCTCTACTCTTTAATCTAATCTCAAATTGTTGGCTCCCATTTCTTGTTACTGTTCATTCCTTTCCAAACCTTTGCCCTGGATTATTTCTGTCATTTATCTGCTTTGCCCTATAGGCACATTGCTATAACATAGAGCTGAAGAAAGTCATGGCAATGGATACAATTGTTAATGGATACATATAAATTCATATTACCCAAATAATATTAAGCATTACCTGAAACATTTACTCCCCTCTAATTGATTCTCTGTCTTGGTTCCCACAGAATCTTTTTTCAACCATCTATTCTTTTCTCAAATCTTCCACAACTCTTCTTCCTCCCCTGTCTCTCAAATGAATCTACATCCTCTTACTTTACTAAGAAAAATGAAGCCATTCTTTGAGAGTTCTTTCTTCTCCCTTTTCATTCCAAAAGTCTTTGCATGATCCCTCATTTTCTTCTTTCCTTTCAGAAATGAACCTTCTTGCCAATGATTTTTTAAAGGCTTTCTTTTTTGAAAAATTGCTGATTTTGTTTATTTTTAATTAACAAAATTTTTTATTGATTATTCCTTCTCATTACTTCCCAATAAAGTGAACTTTTAAAAGTAATATCATTAACATATAATTGCATAGTCCAGCAGACAAATTCTTACATTAATGCCTGAAAACATATATTCCTTTCTTTATTTAAGGTTTATCACCTCTGTTAAGAGATGTGATATGTTTCATTTTCATTCTTTTGGTTTATCATTTTATTAATCAGTTTTTTAAATCTTACCAAGTTATTTTTCTCTATGATGTTGTTTCTATTCATAATTTGCTCTCCTATTTCTCCTCTGCATCAATTCAAAGAGATCTTCTCATCCTCCTCTGACATTTTCCATTTTATAATTTAATAGAAAGACACCATTTTAGTCCAGTTTTTGGCTACCATGTTTTCTTTTTTTGAATATAGATCCTTTTCTTGGCTTTCTTGGGGCTATCAGTCTAGCTGTGCTATAGCTATGACAAAGAATGCAAACTTTGATAACTTACTGAGTAAAGTTCAATACAATGTGACTAGACGAATACACAGCTTCACTAGCAATGCATTGATGCATATAATTTTCAATAACCCTTCCAACATTTGTTGTTTTACTCTTTTGTCATTTTTGCCAATCTGATAGGAGACAGAACCTCAAAGTTGCTTTCAATCTGATTTCTCTAATTATTAAGAACATTTTTACATTATTATTTGCATTTCTTCCTTTGAAAACTGCTTCTTTGTATTCTTTAGCCATTTGTCTATTGAGAAATTACTTTTAGTTTTATAAATTTGAATCAGTCCCTAAATATTGGTTATAAAATCCTTCTCAGAGAAATTTATTGCAAAGATTTTTTTCCCTCATTAACCTACTTTCCCTTCTGGATTTTGGGTAGTTAGTCTGATCCACTTATCTACTTCTCTCTTTTTTTAAAACAGCAAATAATTTTAATTATTGCTTATTAACACAGTTTGAGAACTAGTGCTGATTCTATTCACACACTTTTTTTTTCATTTTTACCTTTCAGATCCTTTATCTTATGTACCTCTTTGATAATTTTATTGTTATTTTTTTAGGTATGCAAAATTTGGGGCCAGAACTTGATTGATACAGAAATAAATTAATTAAAATAGCATTGTTATTTTTATTTTGTTGACTAAGCTTACCAAAGATCAATTAATCTTTTTCCTATTGTTTTGGTCTGTAGTTCTTCAAAAGAGTATTTTACTTAGATTCATTTAATCCCTTGGTGAATCTTGGTAGATACAATTCTAATTTTATTTTATAGATTCACTTGTAATTTTGCGTGTAATTTCTATTTGTAACTCTTCCTGCTAGGTTTTGTTAGTTATATATAGTTAGTTCACACACATGTGTGAGAAAGATACTATACATACATATATATATATATGAATGTTGATAATTTATGTAGATTTATCTTATATTCAACACTGCTAAAGTTGTTAACTATTTCAATTAACTTTTAGTTGACTCTCTAGTGTTCTGAAAGTGCATTATCATGTGCAAAAATAATAAATTTTGTTTCCTTTTGCATATGTTTATTACCTCAATTTCTTTTTCTTGTTTTTGCTAAAGTGTGCATTTCTAGAACTGTTAAATAGCACTAATAATAATGGACATCTTCTCTTTACCCTGATATTATGGAAAGGTCTCTAATATGTATCCATTATTTATAATGTTTTCTCTTGGATTTAGATAAATACTACCTTTTATATTAAGAAAAGGTTGATGCCTATGCTTTCTAGAGTTTTTGCAAAATACAAATGTGTTGAATTTTGTCAAAAGCCTTTACTTATAATAATCATAATGTTTTAATTATTTAATTAATATCTTAATTATAGACTTATTTATGTAAAACCAATTCTGCCTTCTGGTATAAAGCAAATCTGGTCATAGTATATAATCTTTAAAATGTGTTTTATCACTTCTGTGCTAATATTTTATTTAAAATTTTTGTACCATTGCTCATGAGTGATGTTTTTCCCCTCTCCCTGTTAGATATCAAGACCATATTTAGATTGTGAGAAGATGTTGGAAGAATGCCTTCTTTTCGTATTGTTGAAAATAGCTCATGTAGTATTAGAATCAACCTTTCTAGTTGATAGATTTCATTTGTAAATCCATCTGTTCCTAGATTTTTTTTCCTTTGGGAATTCATTTCTGTAATATTCTATTTCTTTTTTGTTTCTGTATCTTATTTTTTCATCTAAATATTCTTTCCAAGTTATTAGATTTCCTAGCATATAATTGAGAAACATGATATCTGATAATTTTGTTTGTTTCTTCTTCAATTGTTTGGTTTTCCTTTTAAAATTTTGATATAGACAGCTGAATTTTCCTTTCTTACTTTGAAAACAAATTTACTAGCTTTACATATTTTGTTATAGATTTTTATTTTTTATAGGTCTTTTTTGTTATTTTTTTGTTGTTATACTTTTTTTTAAAAACTCCCATTTTTATTTATAATTCTATAGTTCTTTGCTTTCAATAGTTGAGGGTTATTGATTTGCTAATGTTCAAATTATTTCAGTTACATGCACAATTCATTTATTTGTTCTTTCTCTCTTTTGTTGATGCAAGCTATATATTTTTATTCTCATAAGTTTTGGTATGTTGCCTACTGTTATATTCTTTCATGAAAATTTCTATTCTTATTTCTACAATTTTTCCTTTTGCCATGTTACTTAGCTTCTAATTACTTATAAATATTTTTCAAGGAATCCTTATTGAATAAAATTTTATTGCATTATTATAAGAAAAAGATGCTTAGTATTCCAGCCTTTGAACATTTATTAACCTATTTATACCCCAAAAATAGTCCTTGATGGTAAAGGTACCATATACATGGAAAAAATATCAATTGCCCAGAGTAGGCCCAGTCAATAGAATAAAAATTATATTATTCCTAACCAATCAAGTTATCAAAACTATTTTAAAGAACTTGAAAAAATAGCAAAAGGTCAACATGACCAAATTCACATTACACAGTAGAAAATAATAGTAATCTAAAGTTTGATTAACCAAAAAATTCAATATCTGTTATAGTCATAAAGGATAATACAATAATCAGATTATATATCTGTTTACATTTGTTGCCTACCCATTTCTTTTCACTCCTCAAACTTTTGCAGTCTGTTTCATCTTACTGAACTGAATCTGCTCTCCAAACTAATAAATGATCTCTTAATTGTTGAATTTTATATTTTCTTGATCCTCATCTTTTTTACCCTTTCTGTTTCCATGTATCTTTGTCACAAACAAATTTTAAAAATGGAAATTTGAAGTACTCAATTACCTAGAAAGATGAACACATTTATTTTAATACAAGGGACAGGTCTAGACCAGACTTATGATTTTACTGACAGGAAAATTCTGGTTGAGTCACTCAGGATATCATCCTCTAGTCTATAAGCTATCCCCTAACTGATTTTCATAAGTCTATAATTGGACCTCTTAAAGGTCCGCTATCTCCAACAGACTTAATTATCATCTCTATTCAGACTCTCACATGTCTTTATATCCAACCCAGTCTCTCCTTTGAACTCTAGCTCCAATATATAGGCAAATGTTTTTTAAGAGCAGAATAGTAATTTTACAGACAGTTTGATTATATTACATTTTGGATGCATAGAATCAACCTGGGAAAATTAAAATTCACTCAATCAATTGTTTTTAGATGTCCTACTATCCAGATAAAACATCTGGAAAATTTAATAAATTTTCATTTTTATCTAAATGTTTTTGCAACATGCATGTACTACTACTTAAAAACAAATGAAGTCCAGATTCATGGATAAGAATGCAAAGGTTACCACCTCTTGGAGTCTGAGTCTATTTTCAAACTATAAGTGAATAACACATTCTTAGCTCTGAGTTCCAAATTTCAAAAAAAATTAATTGTCATATTGCCCCTTTTCACATTTAAAATGCTTACATATATAAGTCAGTATATGTGGCTAATATATTAGTGATGGAGAAGAATGCTTAATATTCTGTAGTCTCCTTGATTTTTTCTATTGCCAGTAATTTGAACAAAGTTATAGAATGTCTAATGAGGAAGTGTCAGATCCTACGCATATCATACTTTATATAATCAAGACCTTGATTTACTCAAGGTTGATCCACTTAAAATGTAAGCTGGTTATTCTAACCCTATTGACTATACTAACTACTCTGCCTGTGTATTGTTAATATGATATTATTTTACTCATTTCAATCTCATATCCATTCAGTGCTTATCCAAAATCTACATGCCTAAGTATTTGTTATTTGATAGTATTATCACAACTCATATAGCTAATACATTGACAGCACAGTCATGTATAATAAAAGCTTTTCTTTTAATTTTCATAATGATTATGATTTGCTAAAACCTTAGGAATATTTAAATAAGAATCTGGAATATAAGACAAAGAGTTTTAAGGTCTTACATCAGGCTTTATGTAAGTCATATTAGATTAGGCTTCTATAACAAATACAGATTGCATTGAGTACACTAAGTATCATAGTCTGGATATTCTGACTCTTAAGGTAGCATGATCTGACAGTCAAAGTGACTATATAACTATAACATTTTTGTTTATTCATATTCAACTTTTATCAAAAAGTCTCAATCATTTAATTGAGCACTGATAATGATAATAACTACTTTAATTTATATAGAATTTCTATACTTTTATAGCACTAAGTACTTTAAAATTATTACCTCATTTGTTGCCTACAACTATGGGAGGAAGGTGGAATTATTATCAATCTCATCTTATAGATGAGAAAACAAAATAAATAGAAGTTCAATGACTTGTCCTGGATTATACAACTAGTAAGTGCCTGAGACTGGATTTGAACTCAGATTTCTCTAGAATTTCCTTCTGTTACTGTTTAAAAAAAAAGAAATGCAGTTAATCTGGCATGATATTCATGGTGAAGCAATACTAAATTTTACCAATCTTCACTGCTATTTTTTTTGTTGTCTTTTAAAATTCATTTATTTAGTATTTTCTGTCCTAGGGGAAATCTAATAGATAAAAGATAACATCTCAGAATGGTTTTAATTTGCATTTTTCCAATCAATGGTGAGTTAGAACATTTTTATATGACTGTAGATAACACTGATGACCTCATCTGAAAATTGTTCATTTACTTTAATCATTCATCAATTGGGTAATGGCTCATAATTTTATAAATTTGACCCAGTTCTCTGTTTTAGAAATGAGGCCTTTATCTGAGAAAACTACTTTAAAAATTACTTCAAAAACTGTATTTTCCTCCATTCTATTCTTCCCATTTATTTTATTCTTTCTTTCCTTTAACCCTGTTGCTCCTCAAAAGTGTTTTAATTCTGACTACCCCCTCCCTCAATCTGCCCTCCATTCCATCACCCCCCCATCCCATTCCTTCCATCACTCCCCTTATCCCTTCCTGAAGGATAAGCTAGATTTCTATACCAATTGAGTGTGTGTGTGTGTGTGTGTTATTCCCTCTTTGAGCTAATTCTGAGAATAATGTTCATTTTCTACCCCTTTCCTCCTCCTTTCCTTCCACAGTAAAAGCTTTTTCTTGCTCCTTTAATGTGAGATTATTCCTCCCCCCCATTCTATGTCTCTCCTTCCTTTTCTCCCAGTATATTCCTCTCTCATCCCTTAATTTTATTTTTTTAGATATTATCCCTTCATATTCAATTCACACCTGTGGACTCTTTTCTCTCTGTCTCTGCCTGTGTGACTCTCTGTTTATCTGTCTTTGTCTCTGTCTATCTATCTATCTATCTATCTATCTATCTATCTATCTATATCTATCTATTTATCTATCTATGTGTGTATGTATATGTATGTATGCCTGGATACTCACATGCATATTTAGATATAGATATAAATATATACTCCTAATTGCCTTAATAAAGAGAAAGTTTTTATGAGTTGCCAATATAACTGTATTTTGAGTCCCTTATTAGTTCCCTTTCTTGTTTACCTTTTTATGCTTCTCTTGAGTCTTATATTTGAAGATCAAATTTTCTGTTCAGCTCTAGTCATTTCATCAGGAAAATTTGAAAGTCCTTTATTTAATTGAATTGTCCATCTTTTCCTCTGAGCAAGTATGTTCAGTTTTGCTGGGTAGTTGATTCAAGTTGTTTTGTCTTCCAGCATATCATATACAAAGCCCCATGATCCTTTAATGTAGAATTACTAAATTTTGTGGTATCCTGACTGACTGTAACTTCACAAAGCTTGAATTGTTTCTTTATGGGTGCTTGCAATATTTTCTGCTTGATGTGGGAGCTCTGGAATTTAGCTATAATATTCCATGGAGTTTTCATTTTTGGTATCTCTCAGGAAGTTTTTGGTAGATTTTTTTCCATTTCTGTTTTACCCTCTGGTTTGAAAATATCAGGGCAGTTTTCCTTGATAATTTTATAAAATAGATTTACTTAATTATACTTCAGTCCATGTTCAGATACCATCAGCTCTGTCTCTTGGATGGAATACATTCTTTATCATAAGTCCATCAGAGAAGTTGCTTCAATATTTTTTCCCACAGTTTTTATTGCTAACTGTATTTCCCTTCCTCCACCCCTCCCCATTCTCATTTATTCCATTCTCTCTTTCCTTTCACTTTGACCCTGTGAGGCAACCAAGTGACTCAAGTTGTCCTGGAGTCAGGAGGACCTAAGCCCCAAACCAGCCCCAGATATCCAACAACCACCCAGCCATGTGACCCTGGGCAAGTCACCCCACCCTACCACCTTGCCAAAAAAAAGTGTTGTATCTGACACCCCCTCTCACAATCTTCCCTCTCCTCTATCACCTACAACCCACTCTTTTCCCCTTTTCCCATCCCTTTCCCCTCCCTTTTTCCTCTAGGTTAATATAGATTTCTGTACCCTATTGAAATACTTATGCTGTTTCCTCTTTGAGTTATTTCTGATGAGAATGAAGGCTCACTCATTCTCTTCACCTTCACCCCCTCCACTTCATTGCAAAAGCTTTTTCTTGACTCTTACATAAATTATCTTCTCCCATTCTACTTTTACTTTTCCTTTCCCTTTCTACCACTACATTCCATCTTTATAGTATACTATACCTTCATATTCAGTGCCTTGTCTTTATATGCTCCTAATTGCTCTAATTAATGAGAAAGTTCATATGTGTTATCATCATATCTTCCCATGCAGGAATATAAGCAGTTCAGTCAGCATCATGAAATACCTCATAATTTGCTCTTTCTGTCTATCCTTTCTATGCTTTGCTGGAGTCCTTGGAGATCAACCTCTGTTCAGCTCTAGTCATTTCGTAGGAAAGTTTGAAATTCCTCCATTTCAAAGAATATCCAACTTTTTCCCCTGAAAGAGGATGTTCCGTTTTCCTGGGTAGTTGATTCTCAGTTGTAATCCAAGCTCTTTTCCCTTCCAGAATATCATATGCCAAGCCCCATGAGTCCTTAATGTAGATGCTGCTAAGTTCTGTTTATTCCTGACAGGATCACCATGATATTTAAATTGCTTCTTTCTGGATGCTTGCAATATTTTTTCTACAGTTCTAACATTCCCACATTTGTCTTTTTTGAAAGTTTGAACCCTGGTCCAATTCTTTTCAAATTATTTTTAATTGAAATTTTATTTTTTTTCTTATTACATGCAATGGTAGTTTCTCAACATTTATCCATTTGTAAATGTATAAGTTACACATTTTTCTGCCACCCTCCCTTCCCTCCCCTTTCCCCATGGCAGTGAACATCCAGGCAAACATTGTATATGTACATACTTACCTATTAGTTATTTTGAATAATAGAAACTAAGGGGAAAAGAAAGAAAACCATGAGATAGGAAGGAAAAATATAGAAATTTTTAAAAAGTGAACATAGTATGCATTCAGATTCTATGGTTTTCCGTCTCTGGTTATGGAAGGCATCGTATAGAAGGTCTCTCAGGGTTATCCTCCATTGTTCATTTTTAGTGCTGTGAAACCACACCCCTTCTCTATAATTTTTCAAAGACCACCCATAATGGCTCTAAAAGCACATCAGTTTTTTATTTTGGTAGTCCATAATCTAGGATTGATAACTTCAATACATTGAAGGTAGATAGATACTTTCTTACCCTTTCTTTACTTATTTCAAATATCCAATTCCTATGAATTTTGTTTTATCCCTCCCAGTTCAATGTTCATGGTCTTTGGAAGAGAAAATTTAAGAAATATATAGTTGAGCAGTTCATTGTTAATTTCCATCTCCAATTATAACCATCCTCTTATCTCCAGGTAAGAGCCTGCTCCCTCCCATAATCCCTTGTCCCTTAAAAACTTTTTGTCATTGTTGATGTCCTTAGATATTCTCAGATCATAAAGGTCTTAGCACTCTGAACATATTTCTTATAGGAATGAATTGTCCTTTTCTATTCATCTTCAGTTACTTGTATCCATTTTTTGAGATCTGAGTTTATTGATGAATTCCTTTTATTCACATTGTTGTCTTTTTTCCTCATTGGAATAATTTCTGTTTGGTCTTTTGAATTTAGTTCCTAAGAGTTTTCCTCATTTTATGGATGAGGAAAGTGAGGCAAATAGAACTCAAAAATAGGAGTCTTCCTACTCTAGTACTAACATGATTCACTGAAGTTCTTGGGTCTATTTCTATTGAAAAATATTAGGTTATTTCATCTTACCTTTCCTTCCTTTGAACTTTATTGGAATTTGCTTTTCCAAAATCTAGGAAATTTCAAGAATATCTTATACTTTTCTCTCCAAAAAAAGTACATTTAAACCAGTGTTAACTCTAAATTACTTTTCTTTTTTCTCCTGGAAAAATCTCAGAATTCGATTCATTATCTTTTTCTTGAGAGTGGAGCCTTAAAACCTTGTTGGTATGTATATCTTTTTTCACATCTCTGTGGATCAAGATGATTTGAGTCCAAATTAAGTAGAATTAGAAATTAATTAAGATATAATTTCATTACTTGATGTCCCAATCATATTTGGGAATGTTAATCATCTTTTAAAAATGTAGTACAAGCATTATTATTCCCATTTTACAGGTGAGGAAATTGATAATTGAGTCACAGAGAGCTAAATGGTTTATTCCAAAATCATGTGGTTAGTTTTAGAGGTCATGTTGTAACATATATCTTCTGAATTGAATACCAGTGTTATTTCCCTTCATCATATAGCTTCTTGTACTCACTAGAATCTGGAGGGAAAGAGAAAAAGAAAAAGAAGATGGAGAAGTATTAAAAAAAGGAGAAAAGAAACTTGAGAGAGGAGAGATAAAGAAAACAATGAAGGGGAGGGAAAAGAAAAGAGAATAAAGGGAAGGAGATGAGAGGAGAGAAAGAGAAAAAGAATAGAGATGGGATAGAGAGAAGAGAGTATTAGAGAAGACTAAAGGAGAGAAAGAAAAAAAGAGGAAAGGAAGAAAGGAAGAAAGGTAGAAAAGTAAAGAGTAAGGGAATGAAAAAGAAAATGCTTTAAGTAGAGAGACCTTGAACCAATATGCGGAACTGGATCCAGGTGTTGATCCTTTGTTTTATATAAAGGAGATATTAGGAAAGGAAGGAAAGAAGAAAAGAAAGGGGTAAAAGGAGATGAAATAAGAAGAAAAAAGAAGGAAAGAAGGAGAGTGAAGAAAGAAGCATGGACTCAGATTTATTATGCAACATCTGAATCTGAAAGCATCTAAGATCTTTAACAAAGATGAGACAAAACTTTTCATCTAAGTCCAGTAATTTAGTATTACAATCATATGAGAGTAAAGACAATAATCATCAGGAGTGACCTTAAATATTTGTGCATATATGTATCAATTCAAGCAAGATATTAAGTATGTATATACATAAATGTCTGTGTACTATAATATACACTACACATACACATAGATATGTGTATAGATACTCAATAATATCTTTTTATTTTAGGTTTTTGCAAGGCAAACAGGGTTAAGTGGCTTGCCCAAGGCCACACAGCTAGGTAATTATTAAGTGTCTGAGGCTGGATCTGAACTCAGGTACTCCTGACTCCAGGGCCGGTGCTTTATCCACCTAGCCACCCCTCAATAATATATTAATGAACTTAATTTCCTACTCTATTTCATCTATTAATCTATGGAGCCCAAAATTGTTGTATTAGCTTATAAATTACCAGTGAATCAATTAGTATCTTTTGCATCAAGGTCATAGTCTGAGGTTTTATGAAATTCTCAAGATAGAAATGATAAAATTTGCTCAGAATACTTGTGACACTTTTAAAGGAATAACTGAATCCATGGTAATATTGGCTTTGCAATTTTGAAGTAATGGGAATAATAAGATTTTTAAAAAACAAAATCAAAACAAAAGCATCCTTTATTTTCTTTCAAAAAAGATTTGGTTTGGGTACTGTTTTTCTTCAAATATCACAAACCCATAGAACATCCTTCATATCTCTGCTCCACCTCTAATTTAAACATGTGGAGGGCATTATTAAATTGTTGTTGTTGAGTCATTTTCAGTCATGTCCAATTCTTCATGATACCATTTAGGATATTCTTGGGAAAGATGCTGGGGCAGTTTGCCATTTCTTTCTCCAGTTCATTTTACAGATGAAGAAACTGAGACAGAAATCAAAAAGAGGAGTCTTCTGACTTCCACTCTGGCACTCAATTCACTGTGCTACTGAGCCATACTCTTAATTTAGTATTTCTAGGCCAAGTAATTCCTCCTTCTATGGAGAAAGATTTGATTCATTCCCTTTCTTCCCCTATCCTTCAACTTTTACATGATGTCTTATGTTTTCATAAACTGAGGCTTGGCTGTTAGAGTAGATAGAGAATTAGACTTAGAATCAGGAAAATCTGGATTCAAATCTCACATCAGACACTCATGATTCTAAATTTAGAACTGACAGAAAGCTTGGAGATCCTCTAGTATAGGTGTTGGGGCAGCTAGGTGACACAGTGGTTAGAGTGCTGGACCTGGAGTCAGAAAGACTTATTGTCTTCAGTTCAAATCTGGCCTCAGACCCTTAGTAGTTATGTGACCTTTAGCACAGCACATAACCCTGTTTGCCTCAGTTTCTTCTTCTGTAAACTGAACAGGATAAGGAAATAGCAAACCACTCCAGTATCTCTGTCAAGAAAACTCCAGTTAGAGTCAGAAAGAGATGGACTCAACTGAAATGACTGAATGACAAGTCCAAGAGATCTTAGTCCTTTTGTGTCATGGACCTCTTTGGAACTCTAGTGAAGTCTAGGGGTTCTCAAAATATTGTCTTGAAATGTATAAAATAAAATATCTACTATTTTAAGTGAGAAAGAATTCCTAATGAAATAGAGTTATCAAAATATATGTTTTTTTAAATTCATAGATCTCAGATTGTAAACACTTGCTCTTGCCCCATCTCTTCATGTTACAGGTCAGAAAACTGAGTCCCAGAGAGTTTCAGTTGCCCTAGGACACACAAATGATCATTGGCACAATTAATACATAAAACTGAATTCTCTTTCCAAATATAACATTTTTGGTTTGATCCATTTTCCTCAACAATTTGCATGCCATTGGGCAAGTCACTTTATTTCTCTGACTCAATTGCTTGTATGATGCTCCTGTAACATCTCACCAGGTTGTTGTGTTGTGGTTGTGTTGAAATGAGATAAAATATCATAAGAGTGGGTAATTTCTACCTGACTCCAATAAATATAAACACAGAAAACTCAGATAGTTTGCTTTTGCTAATTGATCGATTAAGATGTAAACCAGGGATGAACAAGTCCTTGTAGTCATTTTAGAATGAAAGAACTTTGATTATTGGATGAAAAGTGATAACACTAGAGAAAAAGCATTATGATTGATTAAAAGAATTAGGCACATCTCTTAGGCAGCACAGTAAGCTAATTCAGAATCAAATTGCTGATATTTTAGTTGTGGTGAGTTAGTGGTAATGATTGGTCCTTCATTCTCAAAGAGGATTGTTGACATCATAAGGATGATATCTTGACTTGAATGCATTAGATAAAAGTGAGGCAAAGCTACACAAAGTTGTCAACTTCTCTCTAGAGGACTCTAGAGTCATCAAAGTCCAGGGACAAGGCAAAGATCAAGATGGCTGGCCATTACTCAGGATTTAGTGGGTGATCTTTCCAAATTAAGGTCTTTCTCAGCTTAATGTTTGTCTGAGGTCATACCTATTTTGATGACTAAAGACTAAGTGAGAGTTGAGACAGATTTGAATCTAGTGGTAAAGGACTCTAGGGGGCAGTTAGGTGGCACAGTGGATAGAGCACCAGCCCTGGAGTCAGGAGGGTCCTGAGTTAAAATCTGACCCTCAGATATTTAATAATTGTCTAGATGTATGATCTTGGGCAAGTCACATAACCCCATTGTCTTAAATAAAAACTAAAATCACAAAAAGGTCTCCAGAGAGGAAAGTGCCTTGGAGGGCAGAATACAAAATTTAATTTTATTGGAACTATAAAAGATGAGAAAATCTGTAGCCCACTGAAATTAGTAGCAGTATTCCTGTCTGAATTAGAAATTGAGTGACAAACTAGATATAATAAGGAAAGGCAGTCCCAAGATTCTATAAGATTCTATAACTCAGAGTCCAGAATGAATCTGTAGCTAAAGAGGAACTTCATGAGGGAGAAAAAGAATTCTAGTAACCGGGAACTGTGAGTTTATTCTTTGGTCACATGCACTTTTAAAGTTTGAGTCCATTCTTCCTGGGAACTTTGTGTGTAGAAGGGGAAAATGTGCTCCTTTTTCAATTTGGGAAGGGGAAGTAAATATCTGTAGCCATATGTCCTTACTATACTTTCTCAATAAAACCCATTTCTAAAAGCTAATTAAGACTGTCTAATTAAGACTGGGTAGGGGCTCATCAGTGATAGTATTAGAAATGTTATTCTTTTCAATAATATTCTAGAATCCTGAGGGGAGACATAATCAACTTTCCAGAAATCACAGGCTACCATTGCTAGCATGGGCTGGGACTTTGATTCAAATCAGAAACTACATGTGTAAAGTGCTTTACACTATTAAGTAAATGTAAAATATTATTTTAAGAAACAAGATCTGCCACTGTTCATATAAATTCATCTCTGAGGAGAAAACAAATCCCTGCTTTCATGGGGACAGATTTATGTTTGCTCTCTGAATAATTGTGAAGGACATATGGCATAAAGTTGAGTGACCCAAGGTAAGGCAAGGTTAGACTGAGAATGACTCCCATAATTTTCTAGAGGTACATTGGTCAGTTCTATAGATTTTCCTATATATATGCCTCTTGTACTTCTTAGATTGTATAGGAGTTAACAGGTATTTAAAGAATCACAACACTCCTAGGAAAAAACCATCTGATTTCCTCCATAGCAGAAAACTGAAAAGATCCTTTCCCCCTCTCCCATTTACCTTAGAGAATGTGTATTTCTCATAGGAAAGGAGAAAAGCTGGTTCACTCCATAGCTGAGTTGTGACTTTGTTTTGCATTTGCTTGACTACTGATTTAGCTTTTAAAATAGGTTTCCTAGCTTCACATTTTGTATTAGTCATTCCCACTCTACAGAGCAATACTTAGACATATACAAATGTAGCAGTATGTCATATAATATTCTATGGTAGCAAATTCAGCTGTCAAATGCATGAACATAGCTCCTGATTAATGTAATGGGAGCTGTGACCATGCATTATAGGGCAGAATTTGTCCCCATGCATCTGTATATGAGAGAAAATAAGACAGAAAAAAAATGTTGTGAAACCTAACAAATAGAAAGTTTAACAGCAAATTAAAAAACAAAATCAACTTTTTTTTTCTTACTGGTAGATAAACTCTGTCTGCTCATGAAAGATCATTATGAATAGTTTTCTTATTGCGTTGTGATTTTATAGTTCCCTGATCTGAAAGTCAGTGTTCTGCTGTCAGAGTCACCTAGACTTCAGAACTAGGATAATTTAATCAAGTAATTTGAATACAATCAAAATTAGTCTAGTCCAATCCTATCCAATGGACAGCTATTAAGCACCTACTTAGTACAAGCCATCTTTCTAGGCACTGGGTAATACTAAGACAAAAACAAAGCATGAGTCCCTGACCTCAAGAAGCTTCTTTTGCTGGGATGGTGGGTAAGTAAGTAAGTATATGGCAATTTAAGGAAAAAGAGACCACTAATCACTAGGAAGATCAGGAAAGACTCCCTTTAGAAAATGGCACATAAACTGAAGTCATGGATTCAATGAAGACAAGGATTATTGGAGGCAAAGAAGGCATTTGTGATCCCTAGACAAGGTTTGAAAAGTATATCCTGTGACTTTATATCTCTTAACATAGAGATGTGCATGCAACGAGGGGCTATATTTTCTGCCCTAAAATATGAATGCTACTGCCTAGTTTGCTACTGCTACCTTCCTAGTTCCTAGTTCTGTCCCATTTTTGAATCTGAGGAGAATTAGGGTACTTAGCCTCCATAGCTAGGAGGGGATGGGGAGGGATGGCAACAAAGCTGGAGAAAATTTAAACATGCCCCTGACCAGCACAGTGGATGCTAATGAAAATAGCAGAGAATTGCCTTTTCATATTTAGTGGCTCCAGTGAGTCATGAGATATCACAGTGCTTCTCTGTGTGTCTTTCCAACTTTATATAAGGTGTCCCAAAAGTCTTGTGCAATTTTAAGATATTTGGGCAACATTGTCCTGGCAGAGACAGGAAGGGGGAGGTGCTGCGAAAACTGGAGCAGAAGATATGCCTATTTCATCAGTTAGATTTTTGAGCATCTATTTCATTTGAGGCACTGTACAATTCAGTCAGTAGAAGATTCAAGGACCAATGATGAATTTGGAAAGAAGGGACAACCAAAAAAATCAAGGTTGTGTAAAATTAGTTTCAAATAATTGTTAAGACAGTTAAGTGCTCAACAGCTTCCCTAGTTTAATATCTGACTTCCCTCCACAACTTTTTTATTTTAATTTTTTTATTTTTCCCTTGTTCCATGAAAAAATAAGTTTAGCATTCATCTTCAATATTTCAAGTTCCAATTCTCTTCCTTCTTCCTAACCCCCACTGAGAAAGCAAATAATTTGATATAGATGAATAATGTGTAGTCTCACAAAAACATTTTCATAATAATTATGTTGTGAAAGAAAACTTAAGACACCCCCCCAAAAAATATCAGGAATAGAAAAAAAGAGTATGCTTCAATCTGTATTCAGACACCATCAGCTCTCTCTCTCTTTCTCTCTCGGGATACATAGCATTATTTATCATATGTCTTTCAGTGTTGTCTTGAGTCACAAAATCATTAATGTTATTTTAATATCATTAAGTCATTCATGTTATTTTGTATACAGTACATTTAGCATTGTATCTGGTCACGTAAATCTTTTTGTAAAAATTTTATTTAAGGCAATGAGATTAAGTGATTTACCCACATTCACACAGCTAGGCAATTATTAAGTGTTTGAGGTTGGATTTAAACTCAGGTCCACCTAACTCCAGTGCTGGTGCTCTATTCACTGTACCACCTAGCTGCCCCTCTTGTACATCTTTTGAGAGTATCCTGTTTTTTCATTTCTTATGGCAGAATAGCATTCCATCATAATCACATATCACAATTTATTTAGTCATTCCCTGATAATGTGCAACCCCTCAATTTCTAATTCTTTGCCACCAGAAAAGAGCAACTATGAATATTGTGCTACATATAGGACTTTTTTTCTTTCATTTTCTCCTCTCTTTTAGAATATAGACCTAGTAGTGGCAATGCTAGGTCAAACGGCATAATTTGCCTTTCTCTAATCAGTAGTGTACTAGAACATTTTTAATTACTCTGATCTGAAAATTGTCCAAGTCTTTTCATCATTTATCAATTGGGGAATTATTCTTACTTTTTTATAAATTTGACTCAAATCTTTATGTTTGAGAAATGAGTCCTTTAACAAAAAACTTGTTTCAATATTTTTCCCACAGTTACTATGGTTAACTATATTTCTTTCCATCCTTTCCATTCTTTCTGCAATCCTCATTTATTATATTTTCTCTCTATTTTCACTTTGTCCTTCCTCAAAGGTGTTTTGCTTCTAAACACCCCCTCCCACAAACTGCCCTCCCTTTTATCACTGCCCCACCCCACTTTTTCCCATCCTCTTCCTCTCCCAATTTTCAATAGGGTAAAATATATTTCTCTGCTCAAATTAATGTGTATATTATTCCCTCTCTGAGCCAATTCCTATGACAGTACTCATTCCCCTTCACCTCTCCCCTCCTCCCCTCCATGGCAAAAGCTTTTTCTTGCCAGATTTATGGAAAATAACTTGCCCCATTCTAATTCCCTCTTTCGCTTTCTCTCAGTACATTCCCCTCTCACCTCTTAATTCCATCTTTTAAAAATATTAACCCTTTATATTTAAATCCCACCTGTGTTCTGTCTCTATATGCTTATTCTAACTGCCCTAACAAATAAGAAAGTTTGTGTGAGTTATCAGTATCATCTTCCCATGTAGAAATATAAACAATTCAACATCATTAAAGGTCCCTTATGAGTTCCCTTTCCTGTTTACCCTTTTATGCTTCATTTGAATCTCATATATGAAGATCAGATTTTCTGTTCTGCTCTCGTCTTTTCATCAGGAAAGTTTGAAAATCCCCTCATTCATTGAATGTCCATCTTTTCCCCCCTGAAAGAGTATGCTCAATTTTGCTCTGTGGTTGATTCTTGGTTGTAATCCTAGCTCTTTTATTTCCAGAATATTAGATTCTGATTCCTTCCAGCCTTTAAAGAAGAAGTTGTTAAATCTTGTGTAATCCTGACTGTGACTCCATAATAATTGCATTATTCCTTTCTGGTTACTTGTGATATTTTCTCCTTCACCAATGAGCTCTGAAATTTGGATTTAATATTCCTAGAAGTTTTTATTTTGGGATCTTTCCAGGATGTATTATTTCAATTTCTATTTTACTTTCTGGTTCTATAATGTAAGGGTAGTTTTCCTTTATAATTTTTTTGAAAGATGATGTCTATGCTTTTAATTGATTATGATTTTCAAGTAGTCTAATAATTTTCAAATTATTTCTCCTGTATCTATTTTTCCACATGAGTTGTTTTTCCAATGAGATATTTCATATTGTCTTCTAATTTTTTATTCTTTTGACTTTGTTTTATTATTTCTCAATTTCTTAAAGTCATCTCCTTCCCTCTACTCCATTTTATATATTTTTTAATTTTTAAAATTTATTTATTTATTTTCATCCATATGCACATGTCTATTTTTATGTTACAAAATTTCCTTGCACCTTCCCTTACCACCCCCCCTCCCCTCAGAAGTGAATAGTCAGGTTGGCATTGTATTTACATATTTTGATACATTCTATAATTTAAGGAAATATTTTCTTCAGTGAGTTTTTATACCTTCTTTTCTGTTTGGTCAATACTGCTTTTTAAGGCATTCTTTTTCTCATTGTTTTTTTTTGTACTTCTTTTCCATTTGATCTAGTCTAGGTTTTAAGATTTTATTTTCTTTAGTATTTTTGTACCTTCTTCACCGAACAGCTGATTCATTTTTTTATCATTTTCGTGCATCACCCTCATTTTTCTTCCCAATTTTTCCTCTACCTCTCCTACTTAATTTTTAAAATCACTTCTTTAGGTTGTTTTTTTTTTTTTTTTGCAAGGCAATGGCCATACAGCTAGGTAATTATTGTGTCTGAGTCCAAATTTGAACTCAGATCCTCCTGACTCCAGGACCAGTGCTCTATCCACTGTGCCACCTAGCTGCCCTCAAAATCACTTTTGAACTCTTCCATGGCCTGAGACCGATTCATATTTTTCTTTGAAGGTTTTGGATGTAAGAACTTTGACTTTGTTATCTTTTTATAAGTATGTGTTTTGAACTTCCTTGTAATCACAGTAACTTTATAAGGTAAGATTTTTTTTTTCTGTTTGCTCCTTTTCCTAGTCTATGACTTGCTTTAAGTTGTTAAGATAGGGCTCTGCTTTCAAAGATACTTCTAGGGACCTTCAAATTTCCTCCAAATAATCACTTCCAGTACTTCTATGGGGTCAACAACTACATAGTGACTCCTGTTTTGTGCCTGAGCAACCAAGAAATGATTTGGGTATAAGCCTATAATGATCAGAGAATTATGGGTTTGGGGGTGGGGAGGGATAGAGAACTCCATGTTCAAATGATTATTTTAGGCAAATGAAAAAATTTTGCCTTTCTATCTTTATCCCCCCCCTACTCCCCCGCACCATTTTCATTTCTATCTCTTTTCTTTTAAGGCAGAAATGGTGATCTTACTTAAATAAATCATGATATTAGTACCTCTCAGTGCTACAGGCAACTCTAACTAGCATAAATTGTACAAAAGTTAATCTGCATTGATATAGGGCATGTTCTTACTAAGTATTCCCTTTGTGGGGTCCTAGCAGTTTCATAGGCTGAAAAGAATTTTTTTCTTAAATATCTGCCATATAATGCCTGAAACACAATGGTTCTCTGGGAATTATGGCCCAATAAAGCAAGAAACATGAAATCTTTAGGCTTCAGTGTGACTTTCATTTTTTAGGTTTTTTGCAAGGCAAATGGGGTTAAGTGGCTTGCCCAAGGCCACACAGCTAGGTAATTATTAAGTGTCTGAGGCAGGATTTGAACTCAGGTACTCCTGACTCCAGGGCCGGTGCTCTATCCACTTCACCACCTTGCCACCTCTTCACAGTGACTTCTACATGAGATCCTTTAAGTTGCAGTGAAATAAATCTACACACAACTGGTGAAGTCCAGAACACAAAAAAAGTAATAAGAAAATAAGAAAAGAAATATCAATCAAAGTTTCATCTCATACCCAGAAAATTGCAGACAACAAAAGATAGAACTGTTTGTTAGAGGGGTTGCAGAAAGAAAAACACGCACAATTAGTACACAATAGTTTCTGTAAATTTGTTGGATAATGTTGGGTGATCACAGTTCTTGTTTCTTTTGTTAGTTCCACATATAAAAGTATAAAAACTGAGGAAACATAAAAGGGCAGAGGAGTTTTGACTTATTTGGCCACTGGAATTTTCAGCAGAACGGATCAGACATATTGTAGGAGGATAAAGAGAGGAAGTAAAATGGTGATGATCATGGAGGGAATCACTTAATTCATTTTACATGTCCTTGTCTACCACTAGCAATGTCCTGTAGATAATTCAAATTGACTCTGAGAGCCAATTATTAATTTTCAAAGTTGAGCATTTACTCCTCATAAACTGATAAATGCCAGAAATTAGTGTTTGATTTATTGTTTTGATTAACTCAATTTAAGACAGTGATGGCAAAAATGATAATGCAGATTAACCATAAAAGTATGTCAGGTGCATATTTCAGGTTTTTGGAGAGACAATTAATAAACATTTACTAGCATACCCTAGTTACCCCATCTCTTGCTTTCTAATAAATTGGTTATTCACAACAAGAAGCAGTTAGAAGTCATTACAGGGAAAAGATAAGGAAAGGAATAGTACTGGTCAAAGAATCTCAGAGCAATGGATAGCCTGCTGAGCTTGGACTCAGAAAGACCTATCTCTCTGAGTTCAAATCCAGTTTCAGTCTGAGTGACCCTGGGCAAGTCTCTTAAACCTTGTTTGCTCAATTTCTTATCTGTATGAAAAGAATGTAAATGCAAACCACTCCATTATTTTTACCAAGAAAATTCTAAATAGGGGCATTAAGAGTCAGACATAATGGGGTTTATGTCTGAACAACAAATACTCAGGAAGATTTAAGACTTGCAACCAGAGTTTCTGAATTCATCAAGTGACTGACCCTATTGGATATGTGTGTCAAGAATTATTTGGAGATAGTGGCCATATTTCATATAATCTCTTTTGTCTGATCATAGGAAAAATGATTTTTGGGGTATCTTTTGTCGCTAAACAGAATATAATTTTTTTCTCCCAGAATTCCTATTTGGAGCAATCTACATACTATCTATGGATAGCCTGGGTCTCCAAGAAGTTAGTAGGACATAACTTTATTATATAGTTTAATCCTTTTATTAAGTGTATGGAAAGTAAAATATAGTGTACAATATAAAAGTATACCTGCTCTTCCTAAGGTGAACTGATTCCATTATAATGATCAGAAGAAAAAGGTTAAGTAAAAGACCAAGTTCTAAGAGGAGATGGGGTTTTGCCAGGGGATAGGAACTTAGAATTTTTTTGGGGGGAACGAGGTAATCCACCCCAAGCATATTGTTTAAACTATTGAGAAAATATAGCATGGGCAGTCACTCAACAAGAGGGATAGATGAAGGCTAGGAGAATGTTTATTCTCTCAGACTCCTACAGAGCTTGATACTTTCAGGGCTTCTTGGGATCAAGGTGGAACACATATTCCCTAAAATAAGCAAAGGATTTTCTAGCTCTTAATTCTTCCAATTCTAAATAATAAGAAATGGATGAAGGGAATTACAATCAGCAGCATCAACTGTGGAAGTAACTTCTCTGATGGACTTATGATAAAGAATGCTATCCACCTCAGAGACATTGCTGATGGTATCAGGACACAGACTAAAGCATATTTTTTCTATTTCTTTCATTTTATTTCTTGTAAGGTTTTTTTTTTCTTTTTGTGGGGGGAGGGCGTATTATGTTTACTCTTCCAACAATACTATTTTAGTAATTTAGTAGTTTAGTAATTTAGTAATTTAGAATATCTCCCAACTAGCACAGTACCCAATAAAATGCCAACTTGCCTGGGAGGGAGCTCCACTTCTTGTGTTATTTTAGTAATATATAAATAAATAAAAATATAAATTAAAAAATAAAATAAAATAGAAAAAAACAACTTGAAGATTTCCCAAATAAAATAGATAAAACAAAGTTATTTTTTCTTACTGCAATAATTTGAAATGATTTTAGAGGTCCTAGTTATCTAACTTGGAAAGAAAAAATTAAATGAATATAAAGAAAAGGATGAAATATTTATAAATAATGTGGTGGTTTATTTGAAAAACATAAGAGAATTGACAAAATTTATTTAAACAGTTTTGGTAAAATAGCACAATATAAGATAGAACTGTAAAAATATTAGCATTTTATGTAACAATCACAAAAGGAAGAGAAGTAATAGATGAGGGACAGTCATTTATAATGATGACAAAAATGTATCAAGTACTGAAGTATTAGCCTGGCGAGGAATACAGCATTTCTTTGTATGGGAAATACAATAATTTTTATAGAGGTACATGAGGAATGAAAGAATTGGCAACATAAGATAGCTAGAGGCCATAGTGGATAGCATGCTGGGTCTGTAGTCATGAAGACCTGAATTTAAACCTGGGTTTAGAAATTTACTTGGACATGTCTCTTAATCTCTTTCTATTTCAGGTTCCTTATCTATAAAATGCAAATAATAAAATATTCACTTTGAAGTTTTATTGTGCTGAACTAATGAGGTAATATTTGAAGAAATAATATTTGAGATAATATTTGTGAAGATTAAATGTAAATGTTAGCTATTGTTATTAGTAATAATCATACATTATTATATTAATGCCATTACCAATACTATTATTAGTAATGATAGTACTTACCAACTTATTTTAAATTAAATTAAATTAATTTAAATTTAAATTAAATACATTTGAATGAAAAGAATTAATAATGATAAATCAATTTATAAATGTAATAGCATTAGAAATGATAACAAAATTTAGAAAGAGAACATAGTCAAATTATGAAAAAATAAAATTATGAAATGTAAAAAAGGCAGAGGATTAACTTTGCTCCTGAAAATTAATTTATCCTCTAAAAGTCATAATTATAAAAATGAAAAATTAACAGAAAATCAAGAAAAAACTAGTAAGTATATGGAAGAGATTAAATAATAAAAATAGCACTTAAAGGTAAATAGATTTTTCTGTGATTATTTAAGGATTCAATATAAGGGAATATAATTTACAATGAATAATGAGTATAGAGAAATAAAGAATTTAATTCATATCATGTTATACACTAAAAAGATTAAATATATGAGGAAGACATATTTTTAAAATAATAAAAATCAGGGTATGCAACTTATATTTATTATATGATATTAAAATTAGGGAGAAGTAGAAAAGTTTTAACTATTCAACAAATATTTTAAAAAATTACAGGAGAAGGGCGGCTAGGTGGCTCATTGGATAGAACACCAGCCCTGGAGTCAGAAATACCTGAGTTCAAATCTGGCCTCAGACACTTAATAATTACCTAGCTGTGTGGCTTTGGGCAAACCACTTAACCCCATTTGCCTTGCAAAAACCTAAAAAAAATTGCAGGAGAATATAGAAAATAAAAAAATTGGGGGAAAAGAATTATGATAAACACTTTCAGTTTGTGACCTATAAAATCTATGACAATGAAAATGAATTAATAACTATTCCCAGTTAATAAACTGTTGAAAAATAGGAATACTCAATTTTTTAAAGAAGCCTCAAAAATGGCTTTTAAGGAAGCCACATACAGTGTTCAACCTGTAACAGAGAAAGAGAAATCAAAATTATTTTGAGATACCTCCATATATTTATTAAGTTGGTGAAGATTGTTAAAAAATAATAATGTGCAAAGAGTTTTGATAAAAATCAAGCAGGCTCTCAGCATATAGAGTGGAAAATTTGTACAGTGTTTTTGGAAAGAAATGTGGAATTATATAATAAAAATTACAAATCTATTCATGCCTTTTAGGCTAACAATACTGTTTGTGGAACTATACTAAGGTTTTATTGATAGAGGGGAATGATTTGTTTCTATATAAATATTTTTAGTAGTATTATTTTAAAGAGCAGAAAAGAAAAAAGAAACTGAAGGAAAAACTTAGATCTCCAGTAATTGGGGAATGGCTAAGCAAAGTGTGATACAATTATTATTTCTACACTGGAAAATCAGGGTATCATGACAAATGAGAAAAATGAAAACAAAAAATAAATATGGAAAGGTAAAGTTATGAAAATTGAAGAAAGTAGAATAAAAATAGCATGTACCCTAATTGAACTAATAACAGAAGAAAAAAGGAGCAATGGAATTTATAAAATATGAAAAAAGCAATAAAAATGAGGATTTATAAATAAATGGGATAAATTTTATTAATTTGTATATTTTACTAAGCCCTGAATCATGATAAAATTTTTATTTTACACATTTTCTTTTTGGGGGAATATGAAAAAGACTGGGATGTCTGACATTTTCATATATAAGATCCAACATGGAATCTTTCCATAAGCAAGAAGGATTCCTTATGAATGTTAATGGATCCTCCAGGAGAAGATGATGATTACATGGAAATCTGATGCCATTGTACTGAATATGCCAGTTCCTGACACATTTCAGAGTCCCCTGGATGAGATTCATAGGCAAACAACAAGTTTGTCCTAAGTGGGGAAGGAAAATGAGTAAGAAAGAATTATTGTCCAGATTATGAATGCAATTGGATAAAGAATTAGAGAGCTCATCTATTGATATATGTGGATAAATAGGAAGAACATCATGGGCTACACTACTTTTAGGTTACACAATTAAACAAAATCCCACATTTTTAGTATAAATATTCTGATGGTAGTATTTGTAAGACAATTTCTCTACAGTCTTGGAAGAATTAAAAAAATGAGTATTGTTATAAATGACATATAATTATAAATACTTAGTCCAGAGTGATTAAAGTAGCTTATATTCATAAACTCTGTAGAGGGTCATTTCTCCTAGTGAGAAAAAGGCAATGAATTATGACAATGTCCTGTCTTATATGAAGTTTGAAAGGCTTGTTCTTCCCCTTTATGCCAAACATTGGTCAGGGTTACAATCTAATCAATACATTTACCCCATATGCTTTCTCCTACCAGTCATTATACTAATGAACACAGGGAAGTGAACAGTAATATGCATGAACTGCAGGAGCACTTGTAAAGGACAAGGACCAGGACTCTAGATCAGCCCCTGACTAGCTGAAGCTAGATTCTGACCTTTCAGAAAAGAGGTTTAATGTCTGGTGAAGTGACTTTATTCAGCTCAATTATTGGTCAGGGTCACTTCTTTTGTCTTACACTCACATCCCAATAGCCCCAGGCAGACCCTAGTCTTTGTAATGTAAACTAACAATCTCTTGCTATATTCTGTGGAAGCCAAACACCCTACATGCTTCACAGTATCAACCAGAGGGCAATGAGAAGACAATGGCAAGCCTGAGTAGGCTAAAGACATAACAAGTGGGGAATTTTGAATGAAAAACAAAATTAAGAATATCAAGTCACTTTGTCAGAATGACTTATGTGTTCCATCGGTATCTTTACAATAAAATAAAATTATTTAAGTCCCTAGCACATTGGGAAAGATCACTTATGGTAAATTTGAACGATATGGATGAGAGTTAAGTAGGTACCAATAAGTTGTGACCTGCATATTTGGAAATAATATATACGTTCATGTTAATATAATTAGAGTATTTGAACATAAAGGAATTGAGCAGATGAATAGAAGGATTGTTTTGCAACAGTGAGAAAACAATTGAGTTTATAAAGAATACATTTTTAGTAGACAAAAGCAACATGGTTTCATGATTTTCTTTTTGACCTCTTGGCAACCTGGACATGGATAGATGTGGAAGTTGATGTAGGGGTAGAGATGAAGAAATTAATAGCTTCAAAATTAAGAAGTCTGTAGAAGGACCTGTCAGATTGAATGATCTGACGAAGTTTGGGGTTTTATAGAAAGTGTGTTCGTTCTAAGTTAATTGGGTTTGGAAATAGATGCTACCTAAATTAAACACACTGAAAAAAATGCCCAGCTGATGATCTTGATTGGGCTGCCAATGGTCTGAAGGTGTTCCATTTTATAATAGTCATAGTAGGAAATGGTGAGTATTTCTCAAAAAGGATGGTCTCCAAATGCACTTCTGATTGCAAAGAGCTCCTTTCTTCCATTTGCATAGCTCTTTTCTACAGTAGTTAACTTGGGGCAGCTTGGTAGTGCAGTGGATAGAACCTTAGAGTCTTAGATTCAGGAGGACAGGAGTTCAAATCCAGCTTCAGACACTTGACACTTAACTAGTTATGTGACCTCTGGCAAGTCACTTAACCCTAATTGCCTTGCATCCAGGACCATCTCCAATAGTTCTGATTTATACTGGCCATTGGACCTAGATGACTCCAGAGGAGAAAGTGAGGCTGGTGACTTAGCACAGCCCCCCCCTCCAACACACACACACACACAAACACACACACACACACACACACACACACACACACACACACACATACACACAGACTCAAATCCAATTCATGTTTTTGTCATATGGAAACAACTACTGTGACCTGTGACGGAATGACCTTCATGGTGAAATATATAAACTACAAGATGATTTCTTTCTGGATATGTCAAGACGGGAGAGGTTGAAATGAATAGGTTTTTGTTGGTAATTAATGCATCTGGTGCATTGCAACTCTGGTGTCTACTCAAGCGTTTTAAGAACCAATAAAGCAGAGAATCTAAAAATAAAATCATAGTAAACTCCAGGTCAAAACATGAACTTGGAGTTTACTATCATTTTATCTTTTCTGCTTCTGGAAAAGTCTACTTAAAAGGAAATTTTTCTCTGTAGTAAGACTAATTTTTTTCTTTTCAACTTCTATCTATTGATTTTACTTTGCTGCCTTGAGCAAAGTATTTTCTTGGCATTCTCAGGCACCCATTTACCCATCCTGGATATTAACAGAGGCAAATTCCTGTGATGAGACTAACTGAACCTCTAGTGGATTAATGATGTACCCTGCATATAATTAGTATTTAATTGTTGAATCAGATCCTATCCTCTGAACTTTCCTATAAATACAGAAAGGAACAACCTCCTTGGTCCTGAATTCTGTGGGAGGAAGCCCATGGGTGATGAGCAAACTCTAAAAAAAGAAATGTAGGAAGGAGAACCCTAAAACAGGGAATAGGAGTACAAGATTTACACTGTTCCCTGATCTAATACCTATGAGATGTATCTTTTATTGCAAGAAAACATATTCTGGCTTTACAAGAATATGTCTAGTCTTTTATAATTTTTATTATTTTATAATTAATATATTTTAATATTTATAATTATTAGGATCTTTCAAACCTCTGATCGTCTCAATCTGCTCCCAGCAGTAGCTAAAATGAGAAGATTAGGACTACCCTATCTATAGTTCTGTCATAAATACATACACATTTTATTGTTCATAATTTCTTACTGTTGCATTTGCACATAGTGGGTGTGGCCTCCCATGCTTTGTCCCCATGAACTACTGACAGATATAACTGCTGACAATTGTAATTGCTGAAGTAGAATTATCTATTATTTCTATGTCAATAGATGTAAGACATAGGAAACCTCATAAGACAGTTTCCCTTTGTTGATTAAAATATTATGTTACAAAGGGGGAAGGAAGATGGGTATTTTTCCTGTATTCCAGAGATCAATATGATGAATGTAGAGATATTTTTTTCCTGAAGTTCCATAGTATCTGGTGCCTTTGAGTCTCAATAGAGTTGGTGCTGTAGTGATTACTGATGAATTCTGCAGTAATAAATTTTAGGAATGTTGAAGTTCTGTTTGTCCTTTCCCTATTTCAGATATGAGCAAAGAATATTTTTGAAGAAATAAAGTTTTAGTGCTTTCAAGCATGGCACATATTAAGCAAGATTAAAGGCAGGGGTTAACAAAAAGTGAAATGAAGCAATTTATGAATAAATTATAGTACACAAAGGGCTCTTTGGGTTTTAATGTTGGATTTTATGTATAGGTCCTTTGGCAAAGTTGGGCTTACAAATTTGGAATTCACTGATCCCTTGAAAGGAACATGGAATGAGGTAGTATTTTTTGGTTGTTTTGTTTTGTTTTTTTCTCCTTTGCTTTCTGTGCATTCCAGGATATTACACACATGGTTGGGGGTGGGGGGTGGGACAGGAATGAATATATAAACATAAAATTTAAAAAAAATATTGTTGTTTATGTCTACCATTGCTCTCTTCTTTTGGAAAGTACCTTATTCAGATGGAAAGTTTTTGGTAATATCAGACAACTATCTCTTTTTGAAGAATGCTGACAAACCAGTTTTTTGTTTAGTTTAGTTCTGTTACAAAGAAAGCTGAGATGCTCAAAGCACAATATGATTTATGTTCCTAGTGACCTTTATCTTGGGATGTTTGTGATTGAAAACAATTAAAATTACCAGAGTCAACAGTCTGCAAAGAATACAGTGCAATTTGGTTTGGTTTATCTCTTGCCCTTCTCCTCATTTCATTGTTTAGCTTCTCTTGTACACTGAATCCACTCAACCATTCATGCATGTGCCTGGCAAAAAGTGCTTTTGACAGCTCAGGGAATATAATCAAGCAATGTTGTCAAACAGCTGTGCCAAAAGTACAAGGGGCCCTGAGTAAACAGTCAATAAGCAACGATAGGACAAAATTAATGTAAATTAACTAATCAAAATATTCTCAACATACAGTAAAACCTTGATTAAAACCAGAACCTTTTCTATTAATCATTACTTGTTGTTGTTTGAAACTGTTAGGAGAAAGTAGTAAACCTTAATAAAACAAAGCCATAACAAGTGTATAATTCTAAAAAGCAGCTTCCTACCAATATTCTGGGAGTCATTATGATGATTCTGCAACACTATAAAATTCTTAATCATTTAAAAAAAGACTAACAGAATTTAAAATATTATCCATATTTAGGAAAGTGGATTAACTTATTTTGTAAAGATTAAAAAAACCTGAAAAAAGTTTTCAATTTGCTTTAAGTTTTACCCCAGAATTTACCTCTTTCCCAAGGCCTTTGGTCTCCTTTATGTTTGTTATCAATATATACTGAGTAGGGTTATCTTTTAACCTTATACAAAGGTCATTCAAGAGCTTCCAGCACTTGGAATATTCTTTGATATATATAAAAACTCTTTTTACAAGTATGTATAGGCCTGCCTTTCTGGTGGTACCAATCTCTGACCTCAGACCCATCACTATTTGTCTGGGATCATCTTCTCTCCCTTTCTTCTTCCTCTTTTCCCATATAAAGGATGGTATGTCAGATGCCTCTTTGCTAGAATATCTCCCAACTCGGTACCCAATAAAACGCCAACTTGCCTGGGAGGGAGCTTCACTTCTGGTGAATTTTTTCTCAGATCAGCATCAGCCCCAATATTAAGGAGGTACAAGCCCCAACATGTACACTTTCAGTCCCCAAGCCTAAATGTTATCTACAATGAGAGACACCATAATGCCATGCATAAATGTACTACATATAAAAGTAAAAAAAGAACTGTCTAGCTTCAAATACCTACTGCTATTGAACCCTGGGCAAGTCATTAGGTGTTTTTTTATCTGTAAAATGGTTGAATTATTAAATAATCTCTCTAAAATACAATTCAGCACTAAATCTGTAATCCTATGAATGATGATTCTGCAACACTATAAAATTCTTAATCATTTAAAAAAAGACTAACAGAATTTAAAATATTATCCATATTTAGGAAAGTGGATTAACTTATTTTGTAAAGATTAAAAAACCTGAAAAAAGTTTTCAATTTGCTTCAAGTTTTACCCCAGAATTTACCCTAAAAAATTCAATTAACTTATTTATATATGTTCCTTTCCTTTAGAATTCTGGTTTATATTAGGTTTATAGTCTAGAGTTAGTTAAGATTTCATAATGCTCTTTTTCTCTTAAAGATTTTATTGAATGATAACATATACAAACAAAGTTCTTAGAGAAGCTAAAGGAATCACCAATCTCATTTTTTTAGGTTTTTGCAAGGCAAATGGGGTTAAGTGGCTTGCCCAAGTCCACACAGCTAGGTAATTATTAAGTGTCTGAGACCGGATTTGAACCCAGGTACTCCTGACTCCAGGGCTGGTGCTTTATCCACTACACCACCCAGTTGCCCCTCATTTTATTCTTCTATAGTCCTTTGCAAAACAGATAACATTGAAATAATTTCTAGAAAAAACATTTGTTAGCCTGTCTTGTAGAAATCATTTGCACTATCTATAGATGACCTCGAAGGAATATAGATATATTATATACACTGAGCCATATCTAGGCTAAAGCAATCAGGATTATGCCTCAGGGTGCCAAATTTAGAGGGTGCCAAATGTAAAAAGTACTGACAAAATTTCAGCTTCACGGAAACAATATAGTTTAGCAGTTAGTAAGAATAATTACTTTAAATGGGAAGTTACCGGACACCAGCTGAGGTGACTCTCCTTCCTATCCCTCCCAACTAACTCTAATGAATGAATGTTTCATTCTGCTTGTCCTAGATATGTTACCATGTTTGCTTAGGAGTCAGCAATTCCTATATAGATCTTTAGATACATATTTTTTGGGGGGGAATCTCTTCTTTCAAGTAGAGATACAGACTTGTATCATTGTGAGTTTTTCTGACTGAACTTTTGTTGTCTTTATTCTTTCTGAACCTGATTTTGTCTTTCAATCTAAAGGGCTTCTTTTCAAATTAAATTGTCCTTTGAAAAGTGTCAGTGTTCTATTTTGGCTTTGTTTCATTTAAGGTTTGACTTCAGCCTTATTTTGTGATATCTAGGCCTTATTTAAAGTCAATATTTATTCTTTGATTGGCATATCATTGAAACACATTTATCCAGATTATGCAATGGTCTATAATTTAGCACATTCAATGACATTCCTTTTTATATGTACTTCTTTTAGGGACATCAACATCTGTAAGCTAAGGAATTCTCTCAGCCTCAGGTCATTATTTAAAAGCAGGAGTGACTCAGAATAGCACAATTATTAAAGCTAAGGCATTGAATTTTCTTCTTTTTTACTCTCTTCCAAATCTTCCTACTAGATGGAAGGCCATTTTGCAACGATTTTCAAACTATTGACAGGATTTTCAACCATGAAAGGGCAGCTGTGTATTCATTAGTTCTATCTGTGAATATATGCAATGTGGGCTGATTCTATTTCATGGATTCAGCTTTGAATCTGTGCAGGCTTTTTCAAATATGAGTTGTCTGATTATAGTGAAATCCACTTATAGCATCATTCTGTAAGCTTGCAGCTAGGGCTCTTTGCTCAAGAAGTCCTTTCTTTAATTCTGGATGTCTGGATTACAGGAACCATAATGAAACTGAAGGAGAAGGTCAATACAAAATGCATAGCTATGGGATTTCAATTCTTCAGATTGTGTTCTTTTAGTTAAATCAAAAGACTGGATAAATTACAGTCAACAATTCACTGGCATGATATGTGATCCTCCCCCCCCCCCAGTCAATATTGAGTAAATAGATTTAAAATAAAATACTAGGAACTTACTATGTAGGAGAAATAAAGATAGAACCTTATGTTAGGCACAACAAAGGACCAGAGACCCAAACTCAAGTTGGACTTAAATTGCTAAAACCTGCTCAGTATTTCTTAGTTTTTCTACTCTGTTTCCTACTCTGAGTTTTCTCATTTTTTTCTACACTTTAACTTTGCCAGCTTTCTTTTCTGAGGTAAACACACATGCTTGGAAAATAGAAAGTGAAAAAAATTTTAAAGTTACTTTTTTCTGTCTACACAAAGAATTATTAGCTAGATTTTTTTTCTACTGGGGAGATAGCCAAAGACCACAAGACAGTGACAATTCCAATACAGAACTGAAACTAACTTTGTGGGTGTAGGGAGGTTCAGTCACTTTAAGTAGCCCTTATTTGCAAATAAGAAAGTATAATCATTCTCCTAACATAGGGTATTATCATTATTTTTATAAGAATAGTTAGACAGATCTATTGGCAATCTCTCCTAAATAAGGAAGAATAGAATAATTCAAACAGAACATATCCCTGATGTGTCTCCTAGGTTTGTTAAGGAAAGCAATGCTTGCTTCTCTCTGTATGCCTGCTCCTTTCTCCTTGCAACTTATTGTCAGCCTATATAAACAGAGAATTAGATTATTACTCGTAGAAAACTGCACATAGTAGGCCCTTAGTAAATATTATTGCTTTCTTCTTGAACTACAATCACACATAATCACTTGTGAAGCTATCCCCCTTGCAGGCATTTGCTTTTGGACTGTAGGGGGATTTTTCCCCTCCAAGGGCAGAGTCAGCATTCACCTTTCTTTCGTTTCACTTGTGCCTGTCAATGTCATGATGTTCTTTTGCTCAGTTGTCTGTTTGGGATTATTGATAGCTACAACAAGAGAGTTTAAGGCCAATGACAGGAGCTCTTGACCTACTTTTAACTTGGCTTTGGCCGACATGCTTACCTGCAATGTCAATAATTACTCAAGGAGTAGTCATTTATCCATTAAATCTAGCAGGGCTCCTTTTTACTTTCAATGTTTCTTAACAGCTTTTTAAATGAAGAAGTAGTCCTTTGTTAACTGAAAACTAGTTCAATAGCCATACTGTATCAATGAACCTAAGGGATGGAAATTATAGGCAATTGTAGATATGTTCACTACCCTCTATTTGACTTACTGAATCAAGTACAATCTGCTTATGATAGCCCAGGGACCAATTTGTTCAAAGTTCTTATTTATTTATTGCTTTTAGACCATTTAAATTCTCTTTAAACTCCCCCAAAAGTTTTCTTCATTGTTAATTAAGCCATTTTCTAGAATCATGATTCATCCCTAAATAGTCTGAAATTTCTGCTTAGGTCAGTAACCTATTGAGACTAGTTAGTCACTTAGCCTTTATTAAATATTTATGGGCCAGACACTATGCTAAGCATGGAAATACAGAAAAGCAAAATATCAAATATCCCTGCTCTCAAGGAGCTTATAGTCTAATGGTGGATTGTAGAAATAAGATTGCGAAAAATTGAGAGGAGTCTCAGGGACTAGATATTTGGCCTTCTAAGAGGTTAAACTATCATTACTTCTTTGCTTTTTATCCAACTTGTGATTGAGAAAATATCTAGTAATCTAGCCTAGGGGAAAATACCCAACAATCTAGAACAAAATCGTATTCACTGCTTTTAAGTAGTTGAGAACTTTAGATAGCTGGTTTATTGGCAGTTTGCAATGGAAGTATTTCTGAACCTGGAAGTACAGGAGCTTTATTCATTTTCCTGCTATGTCTTCTTGTAAGCAGTGATTTGCCTACCATGCCCCACTAGGCTACTTTATGAGACCCCTAAAGCCCAGTCTTTGACATTTTAATAAGAGAATCTGACTCATCAAAAATCCTGTTAGGAGATTTGCTTTTGTTTATTTTGAAGATTCATCTTCAGATTGACTAAAGTTACACAGAATGAAGTCTCTATTCTGGGTCTGGCCTTTTGCATTGTGAAACATCTTTTCAGATTGAAATATATTACATAGATGTACAATTTTCACATACATCAATAGTCTCAGAAAAAAGGAATTAGGCTTGAGTTGATTTCTGAGTCTTTCCTATACCATCATTAGGCACACATTTATTAAGCACCTGCTATGTCCCACTTGAAGCTAAGTGACTCAGTGACTCTGCTTGGCCCAGCATATCACAGTTCAAATCTGATCTCAGACAATTATTAACTGTGTGATCCTGAGCAAGTCACTTAAACTCTACTTTAATCCAGTAGAGAAACCACTTTAGCTTCTTTGCCAAGAAAATGCCCTAGACAATAATGGGGTGGGAAACGACTGAACAACTGTGACAACTTGTCCCAAGGACCGCTAAGTGATAAGAAACAAAGAAAGGCCAAAGAAACATGGTCCTTGTCTTCAAAGAGCTTGCATTCTAGTGGAGGCAAGGCTGTGCTAATAAATGCTTAACAGACTTTCTGAAAAAAAGATGCCCTTATAATACTTAAAGTTAATTCTACATCATTCAAATTTTCTCCATCAATTTCTCAAATCTAGACAATCAACAAAACAGTGGATTAAGTCATGATTTGAAGCATTTGTCAACTGAGATGTTCATATTGAAAAGTTAATTGATTCTGAAGAAGAAAGGAGTTAATGCTGACGGGCCTGAAGGTAAGAGAGACACATTGTATAACTGATGATACAATATGAGATACAGTGTAACTGGGAGGTGATCTCAGAGAGGAAGGAACTAAGAAAATATGAAGGAGTGGGGCCACTTGCATAAAGGTAAGCTGAGTTTTGAAGGAAATGAGGTGCAAGGATGAATCCTCCCTTTAAAAAAAGTCAATCTTTTCTTGCACTATCGTGGTTGTTTTTGTGTTTAGAATTGCTATTTCAAACTCCCTAGACTATAATTTTGCCTGTTCACAGAATAGTTGACATACAAGGAATTAGAAAATTAGAAAAGAAAGACTGAAAGCAGGAAAGACGTTTTCTAAAGTCAAATTCACATTCCTAATTCCAACTCACTCTTCATATGACCTTACACAAGACACTTAACTTCTGAATTTCATCTTTATCTGCAAATCATGGGGATTGGATGAGATGATCCCTTTCAGCTTTTAAATCTTTTATCCTATGATCCCAGAACAGATAGAGACTAAATAAAGTAACTTGTGGAGAGTTCAGATGCAATTTCTGAACCAACAGAATAATTCAGATGCTTGTTTTCTGCACAAATGTTGGTAGGCTATTCAAATATTTAAAGAAGTTTTGTTTTCCTAGGCCAATATTCCTCCAGATTTGGTCATGTTACTTTTGTTGCTCTACTCTTCAAACTGGATCATGAATGTCTCTGGAACTTCAGATTCAATATGGCTACATTTGAATTTATCATAATCCTTCCCCCATCAAATTCCCTTCTTGATATTCATATTTCTGTGAATGACATCATTATTTTCCTTATCATCCAAATGTGAGATAAAATCCTCAAAGGCAGGAGATTTTTATATATGTATTATGGAACGTTTTAATAATCCAGTGATTATGGACTTAGAATAAGTGTTTTAAAATACCTAACATAAAATACATACGGGCGGCTAGGTGGCTAAGTGGATAGAGCACCAGCCCTGGAGTTGGTAGTGCCTGAGTTCAAATCCAACCTCATATAATTTCCTATCTGTGTGGCCTTGGGCAAGCCACTTAACCCCATTTGCCTTGCAAAATCCTAAAATAAAATAAAATAAAATAAAAAATAAAATACAAAGGATTACAAGGGAAACCAAACATATTGGAATACATTGATTTAAAAAAAAAGGACACAGATCCCCGCTCAAAAACTTCTGCTTTAAGTTATCTATGACTCTCTTAATTCCTTGTGTCTTTTGGTTCCTAATCGTAAAGTCCTATTTCCAAATATTTTGCTTATTGAATAATTTCCTTCTATTTCTCTTTCTTCTAATCTGAATCTTCATTATTTTCCTCTTGGTCTATTTCTAACTCTTTTTCTAGTTTTTCCAGCTTTCTTGACATCATTCTGTCCTGAATACCATTTCCAGGGTTACTCTTCCTAATGGAAAGCTTTAATAGTATCACTTGTTTTAAAAAATTATCAACATCTGTACCAGTTGGATTTTAGATGACACATAAGATAATACTCATGGGTAGTTTACATTGTTAAATGTATTTGTAGTGGTGGGGGGGAACTGGCTAATGGAGCTTTGAGAGCTCTTAAAGCAATGCACAAAACTCAAACTGTCATATAGTCTCTTGGAGGTTTGAGTTGTCTGTTTCTGGAAGTGTGAGATGGAGGGGCCAGGGCCTTTCTAAAATCAGAGCAAAAGCAGATATTCTATGACTCTTTTCTCTAGGTTTGTTATGTGGCCATTAAAAGCCTTTAGATTATCTATTGTGACACAGATGATTTTTTTTAAGCAAAAGGCTTGAATGAATGGAAGAAATGTATCTTCCTCAAAAACTTCTGAGTGAGGAAAAGGAAGAGTTACTATAAGCCTCTAGGAAGGGAAATGTTCTTATGTTGTCTCTCCTAGTGCTGTTCTCCAAGTTAGTTGTTTTCTTTTCATTTTTAGGTTAAACATAAATACATTTCCATATTAGGTTGTGAAAGAAAAATCAGAACAAAAGGGGGGGAAACCATGAAGAAGAAAAAACAAAAAACAATGAAAATAGTATTCTTTGATGTACATTCAGACTCCACAGTTATTTCCCCTAGATGTGGATGGCATTTTCCATTACAAGTTTTTTGGAATTGTCTTTGATCACTGTATTGCTGAGAAGAGCTGTCAGTCATAGAGTATCATCACATGCTGCTGCTGTTACTGTATACAGTGTTCTGATTTTTCTGCTCACTTTTCTCAGCATAAGTTCATGTAAGTTTTTCTGAAATCTGCCTGCTCATGATTTCTTATATAAACAATAGTACTCTGACACATCCACATAACACAATTTGTTCCACCATTCCCCTATCGATGGGGATCCCCTTTAGTTTCCAATTCTTGGCCACCAAAAAAAGAACTGCTATAAAAATTTTTGTACACATTGAGTACTTTTCCCCTTTTTTTATGATTTCTTTTGGATACAGACCCAATAGAGGTCTTGTTGGGTAGAAGGATATACACATTTTTATAACCCTTTGGGCACAGTTACACATATCAGGATGTTTCACATTTTCTTTTAAATTTTATTTCTGGTTTTATTATTTCTTGGTGTCTTATAATGTCATTTTATTCTTTTGACCAGATTCTAGTTTTCATGGAGTTATAGTCTTCCTTAAGATTTTGGACCTCTTTTTGTATTTATTTAACTTTCTTTTCATAATTTTCTTGAATTGTTTTTTATTTTTTCTAGTGTTTCCTCAATCTCTCTTAATTGATTTTTTTGAATTCTTTTTTTTTAAGTTCTTACTTTTCTGGTAGGAGGGTTTTTAATTCATTTTCCTCTGAATGTGAACCCAGATCTTATACACCATAATAGCTATCTTTTTCCTTTGCTACTCATTTTTACTTACTTATTAATAGTACAATCAAATTTTAATCCTAAATTGTGAGTAATGTTGCCCCAGACCTAGTGTCCTCCTTACTGTTATTTTTTCCTTATTTTTCCCTTTTTTCCTTTTTATCCTTTTGCAAGCTTTTAAGTTATACATTTTTCACCACCCTCCCTTCCCATCCCCCTCCCTTTGGCAGCAAACTATCTGATATAGGTAATAAATGTAAAATTGGGTTTAAGATATTTCTACTTTAGTTAAGCTGTGAAAGAATTAGAACTAAGGGTAAAAAACATGAGAAAGAAAAATATAAAAGAAGGTTTTATTTTTATTTTTAGGTTTTTGCAAGGCAAATGGGGTTAAGTGGCTTGCCCAAGGCCACACAGCTAGGTAATTATTAAGTGTCTGAGACCGGATTTGAACCCAGATACTCCTGACTCCAAGGCTGGTGCTTTATCCACTATGCCACCTAGCCACCCTAAAAGAAGTTTTTAAAAAATGAACAGTATGATTTAATTTACACTCAGAATTCATCAGTTGTTCTTTATTTTTGCTTTTCATTCTGGATGTGGGGGCGGCTAGGTGGCACAATGGATAGAGCACCGGCCCTGGAGTCAGGAGTACCTGAGTTCAAATCTGGCCTCCGACACTTAATAATTACCTAGCTGTGTGGCCTTGGGCAAGCCACTTAACCCCATTGCCTTGCAAAAAAAAAATCTAAAACAAAACCCAAAACAAATCTGGATGTGGGTGACATTTTCCTTAACATGTTTCTCAGAATTGTCCTTGATCACAGATGTGCTGAGAGTTGTTTCTATCATAGTTAATCTTTTCACAATGTTGCTATTAGTGTGTACTATGTTATCCTGGTTCTGCTCACTTTTCTCAGCATTAGTTCATGCAAGTTTTTACATGCTTTTCTGAAGTCAGTTCAATCATGATTTCTTATAGAAACAATAGTATTCCATAACATTCATAAACTATAGTTTGTTCAGTCATTATCCAATTGATAGGTATCTCATCAATTTCTAATTATTTGCCGATACAAAAAGAACTGCTATAAATATTTTTGTACTTGTGGGTTCTCCCCCCGCCCTTTTAGATTTTTTTTCTCTTTTTTGCAAGGCAAATGGGGCTAAGTGGCTTGCCCAAGGCCACACAGCTTGGTAAATTATTGTGTCTGAGGTCAGATTTGAACTCAGGTATTCCTGACTCCAGGGCCAGTGCTCTAACCACTGTGACACCTAGCCACCCCTATTTCCCCTTTTAAAATGATCTTTTGGGGATAGATGGAACAATGGGTATGCACTTTTATTGCCCTTTGGGCAGGGCTCCAAATTTCTCTCCAGAATGATTGGATCAGTTCACAACTCCACCAAAAGTTCATTAGTATCCGACTTTTCCCACATCCTCTCCAACATGGATCATTTTCTTTCTTTTTTTTGTTATTTTTACCCAGTCCAATATGTATGAAGTGGTACCTAAGAGCTACTTTAATGTGAATTTCTCTGATCAATAAGGATCTGGAGAATTTTTTAATATGTCTATAGATAATTTTAATTTTTTTCAGCTAATATTGCCCATTCATATCTTTTGATAATTTATCAATTGGAGAATTACATTCTTATAAATTTAACTCAGTTCTCTATATATTTTAGAAATGAGTCCTTTATCAGAAATAGTAGCAGTAAAAATCATTTTCCATCTTTCTGCATTCCTTCTAATCTTGGTTGCATTGGTTCTATTTGTGAAAAGTTTTTTTTAATTTAATGTGGACAAAATTGCCTATGTTCTCTATCTCTTCTTTGGTAATAGACTTCCTATTCCATTCATTTTATTAGAGAATTCATCCTTTTTACATTTGTATTTCCTTCTGCTCTATCTTCCCTGTTTGTACTTTCTCTCCTTTTCCCTTTATTTCTCCTTACCAGTGTTGTGCTTTTCACTGATGCTTTCCTCAACTTGTCCTTCTTTTTATCATTCACCTCCCTTTTCTTTTCCCTCCCCCTTTATCCCTTTTCTTCTTTTACTTTTACTTCCCCCCCCCGCCTGTTATTACCCTCTTCCCCGCCCCCCTTCCTTGTAGTCTAGAATAAATTTCCAAACTCAGTTGGGAATGTATGCATTTTCCTCTTTGAGACAAATCTATTGAGAATAAGATTTATTCAATGCTCATAACTTCCCTGCTTTCCCTCTACTATATTAGGTTCTTTGTGCCTCTTGATGTGATATAATTTATTCTCTAATGCCTCTGCCTCCTTATGCCAGTATAATCCTTTTTCTTTTCCCATGTCCTAATTGTTTTATAACTGTCTTGTATCCATTCCCTCAATCAATGTACACACTTTTCAACTTTCCTGATAGAAGTACAATTCTCAAGAGCCATAAGCATTCTTCCATCATAATTTATACTCAGTCTCTTTTCAACAGCAACTCATTCATCTGTCTCATTAGAAGTACAATCCTCAAAAATGAAGAGTCTGATCACATCACAGTGAATTTGTACCCACACCCTCTTTCTAATTATGCTTCTTTCAATTAATCTAAGAGAAATAACAGTTTTCAAGAGTTACAAGTATTGTCTTCCCATTTAGGAATGTAGGCAGTTTAATTTTATTAATTAAATTCCTCCCCTCATCCATCCCCTCCCCATTCTAATTATCTTTTTTAGGCATCTCTTGAAGCTTGATTTGAAGATCAAATTTTCTATTCAGTTCTAGTCTTTTGAAATTCCTCAATTTCCTTGAAAGGCCAATCTCCCCCACCCTGAAAGAATAGGCTGAATTTTGCATGGTGGCTGATTCTTGGTTGTAATCCAAACTCCTTTGCCCTTTGGAATATCATATTCTATTCCATCCAGTCCTTTAAATTTGAAGCTGATAAATCCTGCATAATCCTTAATGCAGCTCCCTGGTATTTAAATCACTTCTTTATGATGCTGTGCAGTGTTTTCTCCGTTAGTTGAGAATTCTAAAATTTGACTGCAATATTCCTTGGAGTTTTTATTTTGGGATCCCTTTCATGGGGTGATCAATGGATTCTTTCAAGGACTATTTTATCTTCTTGTTCTAGGATATTAGGGCAGGTTTTCATCATAATTTCCTGCATAGTATTATCCAGGTTTTTTTCTCTGATTGTGATTTCAGTAGACTAATAATTCATGAATTCTCTCTCCTGGATCTATTTTTCAGTTGGTCATTTTTCCTAAGAGGCATTTTGCATTTTCTTCTATTTTTACAGTCTTGGTTTTGTTTGATGGAATTTTGCTGGTTCAGAGACTGGTTTGTTTCAATTTGTCCCATTTTAATTTTTAAGTTTGCCTTTTTGTTTCCTTAAAAGTGGCTCGTTTTATTTTTCAGCTGATCAATTTTACTTTTAAAATTATTGTTTTCTTCAGTTAATTTTACATAGTCTTTATTTTTTCTCCATTTTTCTTCTTCCTCTTTTCTTTAGTTTTTAAAATCCTTTTTGAGCTCTTCCATAAGATCTTTCTGGATTTGAGAACAATTCATCAGGTCTTTTGAGAATTCACATGTAGGTACTTAATCAAGGCTTTCCTCTTCCAAGATGACATTTTTATCCTCCCATTGACAGTTACTAAGGTTAGTGCTTTTTTTGAGAGGTTTTGGGAGTTATTTTTACAGTTGAACACTGTTCCTGTGCTAAAGGATGGATAGTCCCAAGTTATAAGGTCAGGGTTCTGGTCCCAACTTTCTGCTCTGGCATTTCTGATGTTCCCTGTTTGCTCTGTGAACTAGGTGGCTCAAAGTCACACCAGCATTGCAGGACTTGAAATTTTGCTCTCTGAACTAGGTGGCAGAGCTGCACTTAGACCTTAGCTGCACTGTGGCTAAGAGCTTCTTGCTGGTTTCCCAGCCACACTAGGTTATACTCTCCCTTTACCCATGTGACAGACCTTTTCCTGAAGTTCTTCTAAGATATCTTGCTGAAAAGCTCTTTCACTTTTTTTCTTGGTGGGTTCTGTTACTTTAGGCTCTGTTTAAAAACTTCATTCAAAGTTGTTTTGGAAAAAGCTCTGGGAGCTTCCTAGCTTTGTGCCACCATCTTGGCTCTGCCCAGGAAGTCACTTACTATCCTTTTTTAAGAAAAGTCTGTCCAAAGGCTCAATGTCAAGAACTGTTCCCCTATACCACACTTAGGGTCCCCAGTCACACTGTCCTGAAAATGTTTTTGCTCTCTGCAGCACAAATACCATACTCACCAGGTTGTGTTCATTCCTCTATGTCCAGTGCTACAACCAGGTCAGTGTTGGCATTCAGATTGGCATTCAGAAACAGCTGGGGGTGGCAAGGGGGTGAGGGATAAAAACAATGGGTGTGTCTTTTCACAGTGGTCTAAAGCTTTTGGAAAGTTTGCCAAGTAAAAGTTCCTGAGGTGAAAGTTTCTGAAGGTGGTTAAAGTTGGAAGGTAACATTTCTTGAATCCTTGTCTGCTTCTCTAAGGGGCTGCCCCCAGGCCCTGCTGTTTGTTGATTCAGGAGAGTCCACCTGGAGGTGTGAACACTTTACTCAGGTTTAACCTCAGGCTCTGGAAGTCATCACTTTTCTGATTTCTTCTCATTTTGTCTTAGGTAGACAAGAGCTTTACCCCTTTATTTTTGCTGCTCTATGTTAATTTTATAATGATGTTTTGTCTATGGAGGAAATCTGGAGAGAATGGGAATTTCTGACCTACTCTACCATCTTCCCTGAATAATCTCTAGAAAGAATTGGAAATTGTGGGAATGTCTGTCAATTGTGGATTAACTATACAATTTGTGGTATGTAATTGTGATGGAATACTACCGTGCTATAAGAAATGATGAGCTTGATGATCTTAGAAAATCATGGATGGGCTAGAACAAAATAATGAAGAATGAAATGTGCAGAACCAAGAGAACATTACGGTAGCAGCAGTATTACTTTAAGAACAACTCTGAGTGTCTCTTATAAATACCCGAATTAACTACAAAGGACCTTTGAAGAGAGACACTATCTACAAAGAACTGATAAATAAAAGTATGTATATAATGATTTTACATCTATATTAATCTTTTTGTCTAGTGGTAACCATCTTTAGGGTGGGGAGAAGGGAAATAGTAAAAAAATCTGCAAAATAGCTTTATTAAATATTGAATATGTAATATATAACTTATTATATTTAAAAGATAACTGCACATGAAACTGCAAATGTATTGTGTTGTTAGACAATAGATTTGCAGTTTCATGTGTGGGTATCTTATTTTTTGTTACGCTATGTTATGGAAATGTTTGTTTTATTCCTTAAATTAATCAATTTAAAATTTTAAAAAATTAGCATATTTGGTCTGGGCATGTTATTTTATTTGTTCAGAGAGTTTCTGATTAGAAAATTCTCTCTACTAGTGCTATTTAAAAATTGTCCTGTATATAATTCATCATCTTAGATATTGGTGGGTGGGTGGGGGTTGGGGTGTGTAGGTGGACAATGGGCACTAAGAACTTGTTACTTGCTCACAGTCATACAGTATTTGTTTGGAGGTAAACCATGGAAGGAAGTAGTCTCTCTTCCAAATTCTCTAATCTAGGATAATCAAACTCCAGGCACATTTGAATAATCTAATCAAAAACTAGCTAGATAAACATGTAAATATTTTTAGTTGTGTTTGTTTGTGTGTGTATGCTTAGAGTCAATATATATTTGCAATGTCTATTGAAATGTGCCTTGGAATCCATAGACATTTTCACTATTCCTCTCAATATGTCTCCCCTACCCTCTTATCTCAGTCTCAAATTATTCTGACTGGGATGCATCAGTGGTCTTCAATACTTAATTACCAAATAAAATCTAAATTATTTAAATGGGCACTCCAGGTTTTCTGCACTAGACTGAGTTCAAGTCATGATTCCATGGAAGGCAAATTACTCTCTAGGGTCACATGAGCAACAAGCCTTTGTTTGCAAGTTTTTATGCTAAGCAAATACCTAATGGTAACATGCTGAAAATCTTTAAAAATATGACACTTTAAAAATGGAAAATGAGCTTATTGTTCAACTGTTTTATTTATAAGTTTTTTTGACAGTTTAATTTTAATTTCAAGGTTGAAATATAAAAAATATGCCATTAATATTGCTCTACTTTTATTTTTAGAATATCACAAAGACTTGTAAAATTACAAAAGAAAAACCTCTTTTAGAATATGGAAATAATTGGATCAAAAAAAGCATTTGAAAAAAATTAAAGATCATTAAATAAATAAAATTCTTGATAAAATGTTTTTCATAAATTAAATGAGAATAGTTTTATATTAGTTACAATAAATTAAGAAAGAAGAAAAATGAAAAAAAATGAAAGGGAAGTGAAAATCAAAGAAATTTAGCTCATAATCTATTTACCTTATTGGGCTATTTGTATAATAATAATAACCTTTTCCTTCCTCATCTCTGCTTTTAGAATCTCTGGCTTCCTTTAGGAGTCAACTCAAATTCTCCCTTCTTCAAGATTTTTCAGACTTTCCAGATGTAGAGTCTCCTCCTCCCATGTTACCTTCCAACTCTTTTGCATGTATCCAATAGGTGCCTATCTACTTTCATGCAATCTCTTCCTCTAGAATGTAAGCTCCCTGGAGATGTTTTGTTTTTCTTTTTAACCTCAATTTTCAGTGTAGTCCCTAGCATATAGTAAACACTTGACAAATATTTGTTGATTGATTTATTTATCAATAACCCATGGATGACCTTAGTGTTATATAATTGATACTAAAAAGATCAAAAGGAAGACATTAAACATGTTGAGATGCTCTATAGGGGATTTGTGGAATGATATCAACATGAATTACCTGGAATGAGAAGACAGAAATCATCTCTGATTTAGTGTGGTTGAAGGAACATTCATATCAATAATATCTCTAGGATGATTCATGTCAGTCAAACAACTAGAATTTATTTAGCACCTATTATATGCCAGATTTTTGCTGAATGTTAGAGACACACAAATCCTTCATAGAGTTTCAACCCAACAAACAGAGGGTCTTCCCCTTGGTGTTTTTCATATTTCATGGATACTAGTGCAACATTAAGACTATTCATTGGTTATACCCCCTTCTTCTTTCATGAGTGACTCATTTATTTTCCCAGTCTTATAGGTCTTTGCTTTTTGCAGACCACTTATCATTTGTAATATGGTGTTACTCATACCCAACTCTTTCTATTATAACTTTTAGGATCAATCTATAATTTTGAATATCTAGAAGTTATTATGGTATCTATGCAATAAAAGAGAAGTCAGATGAGAGGGATGTTGTAGAGATAATAATGAAAAGATTTGGCAACTGATCTGATATGTGCATGGGGTGATTAAGAATGAAATGTCAAATAAGACACTAAGGTTATAAAATTGTATGACAGAAAAGATGATGATCCAACAGAAATGGGGAAATTTGGAAAGAGGATATATTTAGAGAGAAAGATAATGTAATGCTAACACATTTTTGCTTGCTCATACTGTACTACTTGGTCTTTCCCATCACAAAAGAGACTTACTCACTGACTCCTGTTGAATCCAAACTGACTTTGAGGGATCCATGCTGAAATCATGGGAAGGTAGAGAGGAGCAGGGTGGGGCAATTGTGGGAAACTACAGGATTTGCTTACCATGGGCACCTTGGGTAGAGTAGGTTCTGAAGAATCAGCACCTTGGGAGCATTGTGAATGAGCAGAGTGGGGAAACTATCTCAATGGTTCTAGCCACAGATGCTAGATAAATTCAGCTTTGACAATTATTTCCAATATTTTTCAGGAATTATCAGGTCTAGCCTGTGAAAAGTATGTCTTTTTCTTTCCACAAATAATTAGATTGATCTCTTTTAAATCTCTTTGGATCTCTCTGAAGGAGTTTTATAGCAATTCAGGAATCAATACAATCAATAAAATATCATCTGCATTCAACAACACTTGAAAAACATGAGAGGGAATTTCATTTTCCCTCTTTTAAAAATATTTTATTTTGTTTTTCCAAATACATGCAATGTTAGTTTTTACCATTTTCCAAGGTTTTGAGTTTTACAATTATCTCCCACCTAATCTTTCTTTCCTGCTCCCCCTGACAGAAAGGAATCTGAGGGGGAGCTCCACATTTATAACCATATTGATCCGTTTGTGAGAGAAGAATAGCATCCAAATGGGAGAAATCAGAGAATAAAAAATGACATACCATGTAAGAGAACTTTTAAAATTTGAAGATAATATGCTTTGGTCTTCATTTAAACTCCATAGCTCCTTCTCTGGATAAGGATGGTATTTCTCATCACAAATCTTTTAAAATTGTCTTTGATTATTGTACAGCTGAAATGAACAAGTCCATCATAGTTGATCATCACCCCATGTTGTTGTTCATGTGTATAATGTTATTCCTTTTCTACTCATTTCACTCAGCATCACCTGGCTTTTCTGAAATCCCATCTCTTCTGATTTCATATAGAACAATGGTATTCCATCATTTCCACATACCATAAATTGTTCAGTCATTTCTCAAATGATGGGCATCACTTCAATTTCCGGGAATTTCACTTTCAATTGCATTCTGCTTAGGACAACCTTACATGACACTGGAAAATTGAGTATGTCTCTTCATTTTATGCCTCAGTAGACATTACCAATCAGAGGATTTTTGTAAAAAAAAAAGACATATTTGTGATTGCCTATCTTAAGGAATCTTGCATAATCTTTACATATGGCTAGAAGGCATTTTTGTAAGTCTTTAATGCTTTACTTTGTTCTACTGAATCAAATACTGAATCAAATATGTATGTGCATGTGTGCATTTATGTGTGTGATTATAAGAAATTGGTAAACATTGAAGGATCCCATAAATCAAAATATATTTGATTCAAGTAATTTGTTGCTGAATGATGGTTGGTCACAACTGAAGTTGCATGAAATAATGATCTAAATCCGCATTTAAGTATTGCTTACATCTTCTATTTATATTTGAAATATGAGATAGTCTCTAAAAAATTACAAATATTTTATTTCTCTCTTTTGGATCATTTAAAATTTCTTTAAGGCAGGGTCTTCAGTGATTGCTTGATATATATCAAACTGGATAAGCATTAAGCTGTTACCATAGTCAAAGCTTTCTACTTATTCACATTCAGATCGAACAAAATAAACAGACACAAAATTGTCTGAAGGGAAGTGACTTTCTATCATTAAAATAGCTAAGTGTTGGTGCATAAGAAAAAAAAACTGATCTTAGCATTTGTTTAATCCTAAGGAAATCAAAGGCAGAAAAAATATAAATCAATATTTTTTATCTTCCTCTCAATCATCAACCTACAAAAATATTCATATAATTTTTTGTGGTGGTAATAGCAGGAAAAATAACAACGAAGTGAATGTGCATTAATTGAGCAATGACTGAATAGTGGCATGTGAATGTAATAGAATATTATTGCATTGTAAAGTATGAGAAATTCATAGAGCTATTGGAAAACTTTTTATGAACTGAAAAAGTGAAGCAAGCAGAACCAGAAGACCTATATGAATGATAACTGCAATACTGTGAACAAAAAGAACACTATAAGGAAACCATATTCTTTATAATTATATTTGGTCACAGAGAATAGACTAGGAAATACAGTTCCTTCTTAGTAAAAATAGGGAAATCTACAGTTACAGAATATTGAATATGTAGTCACACATGATCCCTGTGCTGATTGGTTTTTTCAATATCCATCCATTTGCATATGTATATTTTTTAAGTTTCAAAATTTCCCTCCAACCTCTCTTCCCACTTCCCTCCTGTCCCTTCGGTGGTGAACAGTTGGGTTAACATTGAACATATATAATTTTGTTAACATCTTTACAGATTAGTCATTTTTGGTATGAGGAGTTAGGACTTAGGGAAAGAGATGCATACGAGATAATTTTTACAAAGTGTTCATCAGATTCTGAAGGGTTTTTGGGTTGTACTTTTCTTCCTCTGGATAAGGATAGCATTGTCCATAGCCAGTCCAATACAAATGCCCTAGCTATTTGAACTGCTGAGAGGAGTTGTTTCCATCATGGTTGATCATCCCACAATGTTGTTGTTAAAGTGTACATTGTTGTATTGGTTCTTCTTCCTTCACTCAGTTTCAGATTCTGTAACTCATTCCATTCTTCTCTAGAGTCTTGGCCATTTACGGTTTCTTATAGAACATAATATTGTGTGGTATTCATGTACCATAACTCGTTTAGCCATTCCCCAATTTATAGTCATCCCCTCAATTTCTAAAGAGCCGCTATGAATATTTTGGAACATGTGAGATTTTTCCATTTTTTATGATTTCATGTGGATATAGGTCTAGAATTGGAATTGGTGGGTCAAAGAGAATGAACTGTTTTATTGCTGTTTGGGCAATAGTTCAATATTGCTCTCCAGAATGGTTGGATCCATCAGCAATGTATCAATGTTCCAATCCTCCACAACTTCTCAATCATTGATCATTTTCTCTTTCTCTCATCTTAGCCAATCTGATAGGTGTGAGGTGATAACCTCATGTTGTTTGAACTTGCATTTCTCTAATCAATAATGATTTGAAGCATTTTTCCATGTGATTATATATATCTTTAATTTCTTCATTTGAAAATTGTCTATTCAAATCCTTTGGCCATTTATCAATTGCGGAATCACTTGTAACCTTATACATTTGATGCAATTCTTTAAAAATTTTAGAAATATAGAAAAGTTTGTCAGAGTGCCTTGTTGTGAACATTGTGCTGATTGATTTTAATTATGTGTTTTCCAGTTATAAGGGAGGGTTTGGTGGTTGTATATGTTGCTTTAGGGTGTATGGACTTGACAATTATGTTTAACCATTAGAAGAGGAAGTGAGATGTCTGGCTAGTTTCTCTAGGGGATTTTTGAGGTAGGGTGACCTCAAGTGTCAAAAATTTGCAAATATGTGAAATACTGGTAGTGTAACAGTTTTTCTCTTAGTTCTTTGTTAAATTTCAACCTTCTTTGTTGTCCTGGAGCCTGAAACTTCAATGTGACCTTAAATTGTGTCTCTTTATCTTCTCACTGAATTCCCTGGACCCTATGGTATCATCTCATATCTGAGCTTCACTGTAGTAGAAGTTGCTTCTCTTTTATTTAGACTGACCTGGTTTCTCTTTAGGGCAGTGGGAAGTATGCTTCATGAATTATTGGATTTCTTAGCCTCTTAGGTATCAAAGACCCATCCTATGGAGAGTTGATATCTGAAGTTTTATTGAAATTCCCAAAGTCCTACAGAGATGCCTTTCTGATCCTGCATGGTTCTTTTTTTAAGGTTTTTGCAAGGCAATGGGATTAAGTGGCTTGCCCAAGGCCACACAACTAGGTAATTATTAAGTGTCTGAGGCCAGATTTGAACTCAGGTACTCCTGACAGGGCCAGTGCTCTATCCACTACGCCACCTAGCCTCCCCTGCATGTTTCTTGCTATGATAAATGAGGTAGAAGAAGATTGCAGTGATAACTTTTAAGTATTAAATTAAGTTGTTTTTATTGAATTTATTTTTTGTGGATCAGTAATGTTTCATTGCTATTCTAGGGGTAAGAAAACTATGCCTTGCCTCTCAATCCTTGCCAGTATTTGTACAGTCAATGAAAAGAATGGCTTTTACATTTTAAAATAAAGATTTACTGTATCCTTAGTCTGATCATTAGATTACTATATATTGAATTGTTAGCCTTGATCCAGGATATGAACTTCTGTACCCCCAAATTCTGGAATCTAATCCTTGTACTACCAAGAGATCCAGTAATTCTTACTTCTGGTAGAGTGGGGATCTTCCTGCTGTGATACCTTGACTTGTTCCTTGACTTATTCCTTAATTTATGAATCCTTTTTCTGCATCATAGGGGTGGAATGGAGAAAGGGAGTCTCAAAACTAGCTAGGGCCTGGGATGGGAGCTAAGCTAGCTTTAGGCAAAGAGTTATTATCAAAAAGTCATGATATTAATATGCTTACTTAAGGTCAATTAATGGCTGCAGAGTAAGGAGTACACAAGGAATATTTTCATGTGTTTAGGGAGAGGAATAATAAATGATAAAAATTTTATTAAGTGTTTAAAATATATAGCAGCTTACATTGTCGAATTAAGTTTATTCAGTGACTTGGGGTCTTAAATCTTATGCCTTATTTCATCAACTTTCCCACTCCTTCAGGCACTGAGCTTGAAATAGTTATAAAAATCTTTGATCTCCATTATCTCAAACACAAAATGCAGTCAATTTGGCATTTAAAATCTCCCACAATCTGCCTTCCACTCAACTTTCTAATCTTGGTACATTAATTCCTCTTCAAAAACTCTATGTTAAGCCAATTTAGTAGGTATTTGTACAGGACATTACATCTTCTGCTCCTACTTCTTTTCACAGATGGGTCCCCATACTTACAGAGATCCCCCCATTTCCATTTTCAAAAATCCTTAGTTACCTCCAAGGTTCAATGAGGTATAAACATCCAAAACAAAATCTTTCTTAATCTCTCCAAAATGAGATATTACATTTTGTATCCCCATCACCAGTAGACTGGAACTTCCTTGGGAAATTTTTTTTGTTTTCTTTTTGTGTCCATGTCACTTGTTTCTATTCCCTAGCACATAGAACTTACTTAATAAACATTAACTGAATCATATTGTGGAGGGGAAAAATACTATCTTTGAGCTAGAGTTGATTTAGTGACATTACAAAATTCTGTGATTTTGGCAAGACATTACATTCTCAGAACTTTAACTTCCTAATCTGTGGGATAATAATTATTTTCTTTCAGTGACCCTTATGAACATGTCTTTGCAATCTAGCCAAACTAGACTACTCATTGTTTTCCAAATAGAACTTATGCTGCTTTTGATAATTTCTTTTACCTGAAATTCACTCTTTTCCCATACTGAGCAGATGAAATTTCATTGATTACATGAAGATTTCTCTTGACTTGCACAGCAGTTATCTCTCATCTGAATTTCTGTATTCCTTTCTAATTCATTTGTAGTTTTATGGTCTTATTTCAGTTTTTCTATATTTTATATTTAATTTATGAAATTAAGAAGTATTTCCATAACAGTAGAAAAAAGATGAATGTATATAAAACTACAAATCTATTATGCACAACTTGCCATTCCTTTTTGCAATAAAATTAATAATATAAATTTCTTTTCCCCTTTTTTCTTTCCTAAAGATGATTACACATTATATATATATATATATATACATATATATATTCTTCTATTTATCAAATCTTTCTTTGGATGTGGATAGGGTCTTTTTTTCATATGTCCCTTACAGTTAATCTGGGTATTTATCATAGGACAAAAATTACTTATTTTCTCAAACAAAGTCATTTTAAAAATAATATTGCTGTTATTGTACACAATGGTTCTGCTTATTTTGCTCTTCATTATTTCATGTAAGTCTTTCCATGTTTTTTTTAAATCATTGAGTTCATCATTTCTTATAACATAGTGGTATGCCCATCACAATCTTATAGCACAACTTGATCAGCCATTTTCAATTTGATGTACATTCCTTCAGGTTCTAGTATTTTTGATACCACAAAGAGAACTTTTATAAACATTTTTAGAACATATAGGTTCTTTTCCTTTTCCCCCAACTCATATTTGGAAAGTGACTAAGTAGTAGTATTGCTAAAACAAAAGTTAGAGGTAGTTTAATAATTCTTTGGGCATAATTCTAGATTAGTCTTCTAAAATAGTTGAATCAGTTCACAATTCTACCAGGAATGAATTAGTGTTCCAATTTTCCACATTCTTTCCAATAATTGTCATTTCCCCCTGCTATCATTTTAGCCAATCTGAAAAGGATAAAATGATATATCAAGGTTGTTTTAATCTGCATTTCTCTAATCAAAATTGATTGTCTGTTTTAGTAATGTATGACTCTTTTTCCCTTATGAGTTTCAGGATCCTGAAAACAATGACTATTAAGGTACATAACCTCTGGAATTTGCACATCAGTGAAAAGAGAGAATGAGTAAAAAGTTTTAGCCAGAGATGTGGCTCATTAATTGCTTGATCCTTTTTTTTTATCTTTAAGAATTCAAAAGTTCATAATACTACCTAATACATATGGAACTGTTCCTCAAGACTCATACACTCCAGGGGATCACTTTGTTCCCCTAGATAAACAGATTCTCAAGAGCAGATTTCCTTTGACACAAGAAACCTCTGACTCAAAGAGATTTTGCTTGGTTCCTTTGTTCTTTCTCCTTCCAATCAATACACTCACAAAAGAAGGACCAGAGGAACTCTAGCTCAGAAAATTTATTTCTCCCTTCTTTTACATGCTAAGGGAAAGAGAGACTGTTATCCTTTTTAAAGATTTTGACTGCACTTGTTGCATCCACATTCCTATGGTAAGCTGTCCTGTTAACCCCCAATTGTTGAAATGATTATATCATAAATTCCTCAAGGGTAAGAAGTACATTTTTTTCTTGTTTGTATTACTAACAATAGCCCCATATCATGCACATGTAAAGTGTTGTATGCTTTACCCTAGGGTAACAAGGATGTCAAAATGTGCTAACAACTGAGGGCAATCAGCAGAGTTCTGCTAGGAAAAGAAATATGATATGATCCAAGCTATTGTCCAAGAGATTAAACCAGAGACCAAGTTAAGAGAAGAGAATAAAAGAGAAGAGATGGAAGAGTGATGGAGCACAGAGAAGTACTCCAGGTCATGTGGCCTCAGGAGAGTCAATGGCAAACTAATGAGTGGCTTGCCCAGGAGTTTCTGTGTCATTCATGTGTCTTTCAATAGAAGGGAAGAAGGAATAAGAATTTATATAGTATCTACTATGTGTCAGACACTGTTCTAAGAACTTTACCAATGTTATGGGTTTTCTCCTCCTTTTAACAACTCTTCAATATAGGTGCAAGGTAGGTATTCCTATTTTACAATTTTATAATTTCCATTTTTATAAAACCTGGGGCAAACAGAGGTTAAAATGTCTTGCCTGGAGTCATAAAGTAGTTGTCTGAAGCCCAAACCCAGTGTTTCCTGAGTTCAAGTCCATTATTTAATCTTCTGTACCACCTAGCTGGAACTGGCCACAGTAAAATGGCATTGTTGAAAATGATAAGGGGGCAGTTAGGTATGGCAGTGGCCTTGTGAGCACTGGCCTTGGTGTCAGGAGGACTTAGGTTCAAATCTGATCTCAGATACTTAATACTTACTTAGCTGTGTGATCTTGAATAAGTCACAACCCCATTGTCATCCCTCCCCCACCAAAATGAAGTGATAAAAAAATCTTGAGCCAAACCACAGACCTGATTAGTCAGACAATCAATAATAATTTATTAGGTACATTGTGAATAATTTATTAAACTCAATTCTAGAGAAAGGAACAATTCTTACTCTCAAAGAGCTCACATTCTAACAACTAGGTACAAACACTATATAGATAGGATAAATGGGAGATATTCAACTAAAGGAGGACACTAGACTTAAGGGGGGAAGTGGGGAATCAAGAAAGATTTCCTGTGGGAGGTTAACTTTATTTGAGACCTGATTCAATACGAGTGTTTTGGTATCTAGAAAGGAGGAACTGTAGAGTAGAATGTTACAACAATGATGCTACAACAGCCACCTTGACATAATTCATCATTAGCAGTGTTAAGTCACAAGGTCTGTGCAAGTTTAAAGTAGACAGTAACTTAGGGGAACCTCAATGCCTGCATTATACTATTAAGTCTGGAAGCTTTTATGGGCTCTTGGGGAAGAAATAGATCCACTGATGGAGCGAGCAGGTTTTCTATGGGCTTGAATAAGTATCTTTTGTACTAACTGTAGGTCAAAATAAAATACATTATATTTGATGTTTTGTTAGTTTGAGAAATTATATGGGAGCTATGGGATCTATTCATTTAGTGGGAAGACCTAAATACAAACCCCAAATCTTATGTTTCAAAGTGAAAATTTGGATAAGCACAAAAATGCACCAACTCCAGTGTTTTCTGGGGTAACTCTAGGTGGGACTATGAGTCCTTCAAAGTATTTATTGAAAGGTATATTTTATCACTTTACATCAAGCCACAACAATAACAATGATTAGGGTAAGGTTAGAGCCTCAATTTTGAATCATTGGTTTCATTTAGGGATTTGATGAAAATAAATACTTTTTTGTGCTGTTTTTTCACTGTTGTACAACACATTATTAGCAATTTCCCTTCTTATTTCCCCCCATTGTCCACTGTATGATAGGGGTCTCCCTCTGATGGTGATTTCTTTGTTAGCTAGATGCCTCCTCAAATACCTCCTTCCATGCTGGCAATTCACCAGCCTAAGTTTATGCCCCAAGTGAATTTTGGAGCTGGCTCCAACTGGATGTTCTTTCCCCTAGGTTGATTGGAGAAACATGACCTTACCTTTCTCCTTGCTCTCACTCCTAACATGCAATGTTACTCCTTCTGGTTCTCAATTTATTGGTTCCAGCTGATCAGAAAAACTCTTTCACTGGTACTACCAGGTTGGTTTGGTAGTTTGGGTTTCTGAAGCTCTAGTAACAGGGTTTATATGAAGATGGGGTAATGAGCTTATTTCCAAGTCCAATCAGATGTTCTGCCCCTTTTCCTGTTCCTGTACTGCAGAGCCCTTTTGCAGCATCACTTCTCTTCCACTCCCAATCCTCCAGAAGCTCCTGACCCTGGAGCAATGCCATGGAGCTGATGAGGCTGACTGGTTGTTGAGCTTCAAACAGACTTCCTCACTGCTGCAGCACAGGCTGGCTAAGCAGATTTCTGCAGCCTGGATCTTGAATCTCAATAGCAATGGAGAGAGGGAT